>NC_041214.2:143339533-143351510 GCF_002837175.3 Physeter macrocephalus
GCCAAAAAAAAAAAAAAAAAAAAAAAAAAAAGTAGTATATTTATATGCACATAAGTGAAAATCTGTGAAACTAGTGGTATTAGTAAGGATAGGATGAATTATGCTGCAGTAACAAATTAGCTCTGAAATCTGGTCTAAGACACACAATAAAGGTTAGAGACAAAAAGAGATTTATATATGATTACACAAAGACTGTTAAGGCTCAAGCAACTCTCCAGGGTCACTCCTTTCCATGTGATGACCCAGGAACCCAGTCCATTTGCTTCTTGTGGTTCTTCCATTTCAACACATAGCTTCCAAGGTTGCTTCCTAAAGCAAAGAGAGGCTCGTGAAGGCCACAGTTTGGAAGTGAACTAAATTACTTCCACTTAAGTTTCATTGCCTAGAACAGGGTTTCTCAACCTTGGCCCTATTGGCATTTGGGGCTGAATAATCCTTTGTTATTGGCAGGCTGTCTTGTACTTGGTAGGATGTGTCGCAACATCCTGGGCTCTTTTTACTAGTTGCCAGTAGCACCTTCTACAGCTGTGATAACCAAAGATGTCTCCAGACATTACTAAATGTCCCCTGGTGGAGTGATGGGGAGTGAGGGAGAAAATTGCTCTCGGTTGAAACCCATTGAACTAGAACTAGTCATTCAGCTCTAACTGCAAGATTGTTGAGAAAAATGGTCTTCTTGTGTTTGTAAGAAGGAAAGGAGAACCAGATATGAATATGCACTAGTAGTCTATAACACATTAGCTAATGGAAATAGAGAAATTTCTAAATTTTACTATATATCTAAACATTTATGAAAATGTTAATATGTTTCAGTTTCAACATGAAACAAATATTGCGTGTTCAAAGTAAATTTAACAATTCTTAAGAACTAATTAAATTTTATTAAACTATAAAAAGCAGTGAAAATACATTGAAAGAATTATTAAAATAAGTTGAAATTATAATTTTTTGTATTTGATAAGAGAAAAAAAACATTAGCTATAATGTAAATATGAGTGTTAGAACAAATTAGTGTTACTGTGAAAACTTGTTTAGCATCTCTGAGCTAAACAGAGATGTTTAAGGTAATTTCTTCTTTGGCATTAAAGATAATTTCTTCTTTGGCATTAAAATAACCATTTCTAGGATAGACTAGTTAAATGTATACTTTCACACATTTTGGGATCTTCATAATCTGCTTTGTAAATGTGTTGCTAAACTGTATGTATTAGTCATGGAATAAAGAATATATATTAGTCATAGGATAATTAGTCAGAATGCTTCCAGTTACAAAGAAACCTGGTGGAACCATCTTCTGGAAGAGACAGAAAGAGAGAGAGAGAGAGAGAGAGAGGCTGATTTATTAGAAGGAGTTTTTGTTGTACAATAACAGATGTTTGTTTCTTGTTCCCGTTACACTCTGGTTGTGTCTCTGTTCCACATACATTCTCATTCTGGGAACTGGGCTGAAGGAGCACCCCTGATTTCAGTCTTATGGAAAAGAAAAGAAATAATTTTAGAACCTGGTGGGGGCTCATAAAATTTTTGCCTGGATGTATCATAAATTACTTCTGGTTGTATTCTGTCAGTTAAAGCAAGCCACGTGGCCAAGACTGTTGGCAAAGGTGAGGGAAGTATCACCTCCCACGGGGAGCTATTGCAAGTGACATGAGCAAGGAAGGGATTTAGAGTACTCTTATGGAGAGGGCCACAGATCATTTTGAGCAATAATAGAAACTACCACAGATGTTAAGATTAATCAATGAAGATGGAGACAGATCTAGAACTGGGGGCACAATTGTAACCATCTCTGCTTCTTCCAACTATGGAAAGGAAGATGAAGTGAACAGCAGTCCTAAGTTTACATTCTCCTTGTTAGGAACAAAAAGGAGGAGGACTTCTCTCCAGGAATTAGTTCTGAACATCCCTGATGGGCTGATTTGTTAGGAGCTTTTACTTTACAAAACCATGACTGATTGGCCACACCCAAGAATCCATTCTATGTGGTTAAAAGTAGAGCACTGAGATTTCAGCTTGTCCATAATCATGTCTTGAGTGGGGGAAAAATGTTTCCCTCAAGGAAGGCAGGAGATGCTGTTGCTAGAAGTAGGTGCAAGTTCTGGGAAGTCCAGAAGAGATGCCCGCTGTGTGGGCATTACTGAAAGGTAGTAGGCCATAATATAAAGAAACAATAGAAAAAGGTGAACTTTTCCATCTTCATTTAAATTTTCACTTCCCTAGTCCCATAGTTATACAGAAATCTTTGCCACAATCAAGGGGTTGTAGAGAGCTCAAAAATCAATTTGGGGGAAAAATAATTCCCCAAATGCTCCTTATAAATCTTTGAATAGGGATCCAGAACAATAAAAGCTTATTGCTTCATTAAAATAATATTGCTAACTTGGCAAAGAAGAAAACTTAAACTTGCTTTACTCTTGTTCCCAATTATTGATTTTTTTTCAAAAACTGTTTTGATATACTGAGACTCCTTAATGTAGTGAGTTGGAAAATGATCAGTGAACCAACAATTATACATTATAGCCATTTCTAGACATGTCTGAGATAAAGAGAAGCTCAAATTATAATCATTGACTTTGAAATGTTTACAGGTTAAAAGTAGAGATAGACGCATTCATATGAACAGATAATAGCAAATAGCAAATACCAAGAGGGTAGAGACAATGAGTTGTTCATAGCCAGGGCTTTTTCAGTAGTTGGCTAAGGTAGTATAAGAAAACGAGAGCCCTGAGATCACAGGGGCAGGGCAGACAATTGGGGATAGTTTAGTATAGTACTCATTGTAGTACAGGCTCCATTCCCAAATGAACATGTCTATCCAGGCAGGCAGGTGAACTGTGGTGTCAGAAGGATTTAGCAGCAGGTTCTGAAAATTTAACTTTACATTTTAGGGCAGTGATTCTCAAGCCAGGGCGATTTGTCCTCCTCAGGAAGATTTGGTAATGTCTGGAAATAATTTTGGTTGTCTCACCAAAATGGGAGGTGGTACTACTGGTGTCTAGGAGGTAGACATCATGCCTACACATCCTACATTGCACAGGACAGCCCCTCATAACAAAGAATGATCCAGCTTAAAATGCCAATAGTGTTAAGTTTGAGAAATCTTGCATTGGAAAGATCCATGGTGATAAGGTAGACCTGGACTAGGGTGAAATGTAAATAAAAGAAGCAATATATATCAGAGTCATTGCAAAGAATGAACTCATGGGAGGATGTGTCTGATTGGGTAGAGCCCATAATAAATTTGTCCTGAAATTTATCCATTTTCATTTCTTACATTTCAGTTTGGGCCCATAATTGGTGATGTTTTCATTGACTGAGGGAATACTAACAATGCTATAACAGTTGGAAGGAAACTTAGAGGTAATTTAGATCTTGGGTCAAGAAAACTCAAATGTCTTCAATGCCCAGACTAGTAACCAAATATGTGGCTCAGGTCAGGTGTAAAATTAAAGGGAGGCTCTGTGAGCTGAGAGGACCCAAAAGAAACAACACCTTGGTAGCAATGAGCATACCTACCACCCAGATCTTGGTTTCTAATACCATTCTCCAGTGAAAGGAATGAGGGTTCCTGGAGAAATGGTTGATTCTAGGACTGGGGCAGGAAATGTAAAACATAAATCTTGAGCATCTTATAGTACTGGAAAGTAAGAAAGAGCTAAAAAAAAAAAAAGTCCAAACCCACGTTGATGGGGTGTGTCAAAGAAAAGGATCCAACTGAAAAAGCTTCAGATAACAAATGCTAGGACAATCCCCAAAGTATAAAATAAATATCCATGAGTTCATATTGATATAAATAAGTGATTGAATAAATTTTAAAAGGGGAAAAGACACAAATCTCCCATACAGAAAAATTGCAAATAATTTGTGGAGATATTCTACCTCAAGGAGCAGGAGTCTAACTACCCACTCCTTAAGTGTGGGCTGCACATAGTTACTTCCTTCTAAAGTATATAATGTGGACAGGAAGAAAAGGAGTAACTTTCCAGTGGAAAAGCCTAACAAACACTACTTCATCCAGGTGATCAGATCAATATCAGCAGTCATAAATAATGTTGATAGTATGTACTGTTGATATGATGTGATGAGAATGGTACTTTCCTTCTGTGATCTTCCTGCCCAAAACCTACAACCCCAGCCTACTTATGAGAAAAACATCAGACAAATTTCAATAGATTAGCATCCTACAAAATACCTGACCAGTACTACTCAAAACTGTCATGGTCATCAAAAACAAGGAAAAGTGTGAGAAAATATCACAATCCAGATTAACCCCAAGAGACATGATGACTAAATGAAATATAGTATCATGGAGGGGATCCCAGAACAGAAAAAGTGTTACTGAGTCTAAACTTCTACTGCTTACGGCACAACAGGCCAATAAATTGAGAGATGAGTTGTTGGGGCAAGGGATAGTGACTTTATTTGGAAAGCCTGAAGACCGAGAAGATGGTGGACTAGTGTCCCAAAGAACCATCTTACCCGAGTTAGAATTCAGGCTTTTTTTTTGTACTAAAAGGGGAGGGGATATGGCTGCCTGTTGCAAACTTCTTGGTGCAGAAATCCTTGTTCTTGCAGCTGTCCATGTAAGTCACAATGTTCCATAAACCTCCAACAAGACAAATGTTATTCTCTGTCCTGCAACTTTCTATCTCTATATGAATGGAAAAGTGTTAGGTTTTAAAGGTCAGAGCCTTGAGAATGGGCTATCATGTATATTTCAGGCTCTAGGCAATATCCTTTTACAAAAGGTGCAGAGGCAGCATGACTAAGCACAGGCAATAGAGCACAAGGGTTAAATCTAAAGGAACAGATCCGATATAGAGTCAGGTTTGTTCTCTATTACAAAAGACTTGAGGCAACAAGTAAGGAAATTCAAATAACTAAGGATTTTATTAATAATAATGTATCAGTACAACATTGGTTCATTCCTTGTAACAAATGTACCACACTAATATAAGATGGTAATAATAGGGGAAACTGCAGGAGATATATAACTCTGTACTATCTGGTCAATTTTTCTGTAAATATAAGACTATTCAAAAATGATGTCTGTTAATTTTAAAAAGATTAAAATGAAGGAGTGGGGCTATGACGTACCAGAAAGTGAATGTCCTGCCTATCTGTATTCTGCAGGCTGACAAAAGACAATGGATTTGGCTTGCAAAGAAACCTGGTCCAAATGTCAAATTCGTTACCCCTAATCTAGTCAACCTCCTTCATTTTGCTGATAAAAGGATCAGAGTGCCATCATCAGTGAAAGATTTACCAAAGTCACACAACTATTAGTTGCAAAGTCAGACCCTGGAAGCAAACTGCCTTTACTTCCGGGCAGTGCTGTTTCCTAAGTAACCTGTGCTATGGGCCTGATGCTGTATCAGTGAAAGTGGCAGACAGTAGTGACCAGCCAGTTCATCTTTGCTCTTCCCTCTCTAAGTAACCTGTGCTATGGGCCTGATGCTGTATCAGTGAAAGTGGCAGACAGTAGTGACCAGCCAGTTCATCTTTGCTCTTCATTTCTAGATATTTGTGAATAGAACAACACTGAAATTTATTACACAAGAAAAACAAAATTCAGGAAGCAGAATTCTAAACATAGCTAGCTATTAGAAGAGAAATTTTAACCTTTGTCAAAAATTTTTAAGAAACAAAGTAATAACATAATTCTTTACCTTGTCATGAAGTTCACAGTAGCCAAAATTGGTGAACAAAGAATACTAGGCTTGTGGTTTTTTTTTTTTTTTTACAATGGTAATGAGGATACAATAAAAAATCTGGGGATTTATAAAAATCTGTAATTGTTTGAATGTTACATGATGAGATATTTAAGTAGGAGTCAAAATGCAGACTAATTCCTTACTTGGCCAAGCTATAGTTTTCATGACTATGGACATGACAGAACCTAATGATAAAGTTAGGAAAATATTGCTGTGGTTGAATACTTCGATGTTATTAATGCACTTTAGATGAACTGATATTCTTGTAAATGAGAAATGAGCACAACATACGAACATAAAATAGATTTTTTAGAAGTGTTATTAACCTTTTAACAAGGGAGTATTCTACATTAATTATCAGTTTGAAAATTGTCTGTTTTTATTTTGAAGAATTGGCTATAATTTTAAAGACTTCTAAAAGCCAACTATTAATATCAAAAAAGGCATACTTAATAGAAAGAAAATGTGTTTTTTCTTCAATCATCAAATCAAACCCTTGGCATTTGATAGACTGGGCCAAGTTCCCATCGTCTTTCTCTTGTGTTAAAAATTGGTAATATTTCTGAGAACTTGCTATGGACTAGCTCATTTGATCTTTAATATCAATACAATCCTCAGAGGACGAATTATAGTTTTATGACTTTAAAGGTGTGGACACTGAAGGTGACGGCTAGTAAGTGGCAAAACTGGGACTTCTATACTTATCTTCTGTGTTCTACTGATGTGCTTTAGTTGTTTATAAAAATGAAAATCTGATCATGTCACATCTACTGAAAACCCTGCAAAGGCTTCCCATTTCTATCAGGAGCAAGACTCAGGAAAGTCTTCCTTTATGAGTTCTTGCTACTCATCACCACCCCGCAGAGGAGATCAGTTGGCCTTGTTATATATTTCCATATAACAAATATCTCTGTAAAATAAATAGCCTGTAATTTTTATTTTATAGTGCTTTAAAATAAAATATTTTATTTTATTTTATTTATTTTTTATCACACATCTCATTGTGTATATGATGGAGAATGTTTATTGAAGGAATAAATGGTAAAGGGAAATCCATTTAAACAGGACAGCATAAAATTTAAATAGAGTACCTTAGACTACTTGTCTTACTCTGTAACCCATGTGGGGGACTATCTAATATAGTAACACTTTTTTTTACTTTTCAGAATTAAGTGTGTTTGGATAGAGTTCTAGATAGAATTGTTCTGGACTGAAATCTATTTTTCATTCAATGATATGAAGGTGGGGTCGAAGTACAATATATCGAAGTTTGTTGTACACATTTCTCTATTTATTATATTTTTTGGCATTACCACACCAAGAAATATCTGATCATTGTAATCATTGGCCTTACTATTGTCTAATGTGTTTTTGGTTGTTTACCTTTTCATTATGGGAGTTTTCAAATATATATATAGGTACATATATACACATATATTTTCATATAAATATACATATATTCAAATATATACATATATTTTCAAATATATGTATGTGTATATATATATACACATACATATATACAAATATATATACATATATACAAATATATATACATACAAATATATATATTTTGTATATATATAGTATATATATATATATTTGAAAATTCCCATAAATTTCCATTAAAATTCCCATAAAATCCCATAAAAATAACTTTTATATTATGGGAATTTTCAAATATATATATATATTTGGTATACATATATATATTTGAAAATTCCTATAATAAAGTATAGATAGATGTACATATCTATACATATCTATCTATCTATGCAGAGAGAGAGAGGAGTAAAAAAAAAAACCCTATATCTAATTATGTAGCTTCAGCATTTATTAATATATGGCCATTTTTGTTTCATCAGTACCCCCATACATTCCCACTTTTAGATTTGTTTGAAAGCAATTCCCAGACATGTCATCTCATTGTAAATATTTCAGTATGTATCTCTATAAGGAAAGGACTCTTAAATATATTACATCCATAATACCATTATCGAAAAAAACTTGATATTTCTTTAATATCATCAAATACCTTGTCGGTGTTCAAGTTTCCTCAATTGTCTTACAGAATTTAAAAATTATTTTTCAGTTTATTTGAACTGGGTTCTAAATAAGATCCATACAATGCAACTGGTTGGTATCTCTTTTAAATACAGAATTCCTTTCTATCTCTTTTATTTCCTCAAGTATTACTTAGAGTCAAATAAATTACTCTCACTTTGGAAAGAAAGAGTTTAGCCAATAATTTTTACCCAAAGGTAATTCTATGCTTGTATTCACCCTGAGGACTTGTTGATTCTATTAAATAACTAGTGTTCCTAGTTGTTACTTGCAGCATTTTAAATTAGAAATCGGATAAAATGATCCTTGTCATTCATGGCTGATGGGAAGGACTAAAGAAAAATATGGAATACCCAAAAAGAGAATTATTGATAGGATTTTTGATGTTTTCTCTACTATTGACTGAAGCAGAGTGTGATGGAATAACTTACAAAATGCAGAAATAAATCTGTCTAGTCCAAGAAGCTCACTTAAGTACAAGATATAATCGTGACTATTTCCTCCTCTGAGAACTGCATGAAGAGTTTAATGATTGAGAGAAGGCAGAATAAAACAAATCTTTTCAAGAATATTTTTAAATAATTTCATGTTATGGTGATTTTGGATATTGTATATTTGCTTTGTCTGTATAGCTGACATCTCCCATTTTTCAAAATCTGCGTATGGCTTGGTTTGTGCTAGTCAATTCCTTTATCACCCTGAGCCATTTATCATGTACGGGATTGTTTATCCTTAGAATTTTTGAGGATTTCCTCTACTTATTGTGTTTCCATAATGCACTGCCTTTAATAAACAGAATTTGCTACTGACTCATCACAAGTAGCTTTTCCAGTTGCGGTAAAGAGATGATGCTTAAATTAAAACCCATTATATCCATGAGAGCTATTTAGGATTCCAGCTGTGGCTTTGAAACAAAGCAAAGGGGTGTATCCTATGTAAAAATCAGATACTGAACAATGAGCACTGAGTTCTAGTCAGTTCATTCATTTGTACTTAGTAATCATCCATTATGTTCTAGGTCATTGGTTCTCTGACTTGGCTGCCTTTTACAATTGCTTGTTAATCTTAAAGCAAGATGAAATAGTGATGCTTGAATCTCTTGCTCCAGAGAGTCTGGTTTAATTGTCCTGGATTGAGCCGGGGCACCTATCTATCTGTTTAAAAGCTCCCCGTGTTTCCAATATAGATTAGGTTTGGGGAAAGTTGTTCTAGATACTGGATACAGTGGCAAACCAGGAAGATGATAAGGAAACTTATGTTCCAGAGTGAAAAAGGAGGACCAAAAACAGGTGACTAAGATGAATTCATATAGTGCTCAATTCAACAAAAAAGGTAGAAATAGAGGGAAAGGATAGAGAGGTACCGAGGAGAACTACTTTAGAAAAAGTAGTCAAGGGAAGCCCTTTTTGGACAGATGAGAATTGGATAGAAACTTGAATGAGTTTATAATGCTCAAGAGAAGAGGAGAAGAGAAGGAAAGTTGTTTCTTTAAAGATGAGTCAAAATATGTAAATCTCATCCATGTTAACATTAAGAGCTTTATTTTTCTCAGAAAGTTAAGATTTCAGGACTTGACATTTTAATAGTTTACTATTATTGGACACTTACCTAATGTCACACACTGTGCTAGGCACTGGGGTTGCAAAGATGAATAAGGAATGAGAAACTTTTAATATAGTGCCACACAAATGAAATATTTGATGTAACATGGACCGTGGTGACATAGAGGTAATAGCGAGAGGGAGCCTGTGACCCCCCAGTGGGTTTCAGGCTCCCTTTAACATATTCAAGGGACTACTCACTCAGGCTATTTTCTATTTAGCACTTCTTTTTACCTTAATTTTGACTTTTGCCTTCATATTTTAGAAAGCTGGTTTTAAATGAAAGAGCTGACTTTTGTTAAGCAGCTGCACTGATCTTTGGGTAGAATTGATCAACTGAGTAATTTAGTGTAAGAACATTTGCTTCTCTGTAACTGTGAACTCTACTAGGTACAGTAGTGTTTCAAAATTAATAAGATGTAGTGAGTTACTTGGATGAATTTAAGGAAAAACAGGTAAAACAGAAAAGAGCGTAATCACTCACAATGCAAAATTATAAGTGCTATAATAAGGTGTGCAAACAGTGTGTGATCGAGTGGAAAAGGGAGTGAGGAACTTACACCAATAATAAACCTTGTTGACATCCAGGGTACCGCAGGGGGCTAGTGCTGGCTTTATTCATATTTATTCTACAAGACGATGCAACTGAGAGATTGGTTCAAGATGGCAGAATAGAAGGATGTGCACTCACTCACTTTTGCAAGAGTACTGGAATCACAACTAACTGCTGAACAATCATCAACAGGAAGACACTGGAACTCACCAAAAAAGATACCCCACATCCAAAGACAAAGGAGAAGCTGCAATGAGATGGTAAGAGTTGCGCAATCACAATAAAATCAAATTCCATAACTGCTGGGTGGGTGACTCACAAACTGGAGAACAATTATACCACAGAAGTCCACCCACTGGAGTGAAGGTTCTGAGCTCCACGTCAGGCTTCCCAACCTGGGGGTCCGGCAACGGGAGGAGGAGTTCCCAGAGAATCAGACTTTGAAGGCTAGCGGGATTTGATTGCAGGACTTTGACAGGACTGGGGGAAACAGAGACTCCACTCTTGGAGGGCACACACAAAGTAGAGTGTGCATCAGGACCCAGGGGGAAGGAGCAGTGACCACACAGGAGACTGAACCAGACCTACCTGCTAGTGTTGGAGGGTCTCCTGCATGCAGATGTGGGAGGTGGCTCCCACATCTTGTCCGTGGCTCACCACGGAGACAAGGACACTGGCAGTGGAAGTTCTGGAAGTACCCCTTGGCATGAGCCCTCCTGGAGTCTGCCATTAGCCCCACCAAAGAGCCTGTAGCCTCCAGTGCTGGGTTGCCTCAGGCCAAACAAGCAACAGGGACGGAACTCAGCCCCTCCCATCAACAAACAAGCAGATTAAAATTTTACTGAGCTCTGCCCACCAGAGCAACACCCAGCTCTACCCACCACCAGTCCCTCGCATCAGGAAGCTTGTACAAACCTCTTAGGTAGCCTCATCCACCAGAGGGCAGACAGCAGAAGCAAGAACTACAATCCTGTAGCTTGTGGAACAAAAACCACATTCACAGAAAGATAGACAAGATGAAAAGGCAGAGGGCTATATACCAGATGAAGGAACAAGATAAAACCCCAGAAAAACAATTAAATGAAGTGGAGGTAGGCAACCTGGCAGAAAAAGAATTCAGAATAATGATAGTGAGAATGATCCAGGACCTTGGAAAAAGAATGGAGGCAAAGATTGAGAAGATGCAAGGAATGTTTACAAAGACCTAGAAGAATTAAAGAACACACACCTAGAAGAATTAAAGAACAAACAAACAGATGAACAATACAATAACTGAAATGAAAAAATACACTAGAAGGAATCAATAGCAAAATAACTGAGACAGAAGAACGGATAAGTGACCTGGGAGACAGAATGGTGGGATTCACTGCTGCAGAACAGAATAAAGAAAAAAGAACGAAAGGAAATTAAGACAGCCTAAGAGACCTTTGGGACAACATTAAACATACCAACATTAGCATTATAGGGTTCCCAGAAGGAGAAGGGAGAGAAAAACGACCTGAGAAAATATTTGAAGAGATTATAGTTGAAATTTTCCTTAACATGGGAAAGGAAATAGCCACCCAAGTCCAGGAAGCACAGAGAGTCCCAGGCAGGGTAAACCCAAGGAAAACATGCCCAGACACATAGCAATCAAATTGACAGAAATTAAAGACAAAGAAAAATTATTAAAAACAACTAGGGAAAAACAAAAATAACATACAATGGAACTCCCATAAGGTTAAAAGCTGATTTCTCAGCAGAAACTCTAAAAGCAAGAAGGAAGTGGGATGATATATTTAAAGTGATGAAAGGGAAGAACCTACAACCAAGATAACTCTACCTGGCAAGGATCTCATTCAGAAACGATGGAGAAATCAAAAGCTTTACAGACAAGCAAAAGCTAAGAGAATTCAGCACCACCAAACCAGCTTGACAACAAATGCTAAAGGAACTTCTCTAAGTGGGAAACACAAGAGAAGAAAAGGACCTACAAAAACAAACCCAAAACAATTAAGAAAATGGTTATAGGAACATACATATCAATAATTACCCTAAATGTGAAT
>NC_041214.2:143351571-143354618 GCF_002837175.3 Physeter macrocephalus
TCAATCCAAGAAGAAGATATAACAATTATAAATATATATGCACCCAACATAGGAGCACCTCAATACATAAGGCAAATGCTAACAGCTATAAAAGAGGAAATCAACAGTAACACTATTATAGTGGGGGACTTTAATACATCACTTACACCAATGGACAGGTCATCCAGACTGAAAATTAATAAGCAAACACAAGCTTTAAATGACACAGTATACCAGATAGATTTAATTGATATTTATAGGACATTCCATCTGAAAACAGCAGATTACACTTTCTTCTCAAGTATGCACGGAACATTCTCCAGGATAGATCACATCTTGGGTCACAAATCGAGCCTCGGTAAATTTAAGAAAATTGAAATCGTATCAAGCATCTTTTCCAACCAAAATGCCATGAGATTAGAAATCAATTACAGGGAAAAAAGCATAAAAAACACAAACACATGGAGGCTAAACAATACGTTACTAAATGACCAAGAGATCACTGAAGAAATCAAAGAGGAAGTCAAAAAATACCTAGAGACAGATGACAACAAAAACACGATGATCCAAAACCTATGGGATGCAGCAAAAGCAGTTCTAAGAGAGAAGTTTATAGCAATACAATCCTACCTCAAGAAACAAGAAAAATCTCAAATAAACAATTTAACCTTACACCTATAGGAACTAGAGAAAGAAGAACAAATAAAATCCAAAGTTATTAGAAGGAAAGAAATCATAAAGATCAGAGCAGAAATAAATGAAATAGAAACAAAGAAAACAATAGCAAAGATAAGGTGAATTCTATCAAATATTTAGAGAAGAGCTAATACCCATTCTTCTCAAATTACGCCAACAAATAGAAAGATTTACCATGCTCATGGTATGAATAGATAAAGATGTCACACACACACACACACACACACACACACGTGTGTGTGTATTATTTTGTTCTTTTTCTCTCTCTCTATGTGTGTGTGTGTATTATTCAGCCAAAAAAAATGAAATCTTACCATTTGCGACCACAGGGATGGTTCTAGAGGTCATTATGCTACATGAAATGAATAAAAATCGCACACACACACACACACACACACACACACGTGTGTGTGTATTATTTTGTTCTTTTTCTCTCTCTCTATGTGTGTGTGTGTATTATTCAGCCAAAAAAAATGAAATCTTACCATTTGCGACCACAGGGATGGTTCTAGAGGTCATTATGCTACATGAAATGAGTCAGACAGAGAAAGAAATACTGTATGATATCACTTATATAGAGAATCTAAAAAACAAAGAAAAAAACCCAAACAAAATAAAATGAAAACAGATTCATAGATACAGAAAACAAACAGATGAATGCCAGGGGGAGGGAGTTGCAGAGGTACAATAAGTGAAGGGTACAGATCTTCAGTAATAAAATAAATAAGCCACAGGGATGTAATATACAACATAAGGAATATGGTCAATAATATTGCAGTAACTATGTATGGGGACTGATGGTTACTAGGATTATTGTGATGATAATTTCATAATGTATGCATATGTCAAATCACTATGTAGTACATCTGAAAGTAACATAATATTGAACCTCAATTGTATGTCAATAATACAAAAAATGGAAATACATTTCATAAGGCTATAGCTACCATAGATAATGATTCTTCTGATAGATCTGGATAAAGTCAATTTGAAACCATCTGAAAAGGATTTACCATTCTAGATGCCATTAAGAACATTTTATTATTCATGGGAAGAGGTCAAAATATCAACATTTTGAGGAGTTTTGAAGTTGATTCACCCTCATGGATGACTTTGAGAGGTTCAAGACTTCAGTGGAGAAATTAACCACAGATGTGGTGGAATAACAAGAGAACTGGAATTAGAAGTGGAGCTTGAAGATGTGATTGATTTGCTGCAATCTCATGATAAAACTTTATGGATGAGGAGTTGCTTCTAATGGTTGAACAAGGAAAGTGGTTTCTTGAGATGGAATCTACTCCTGGTGAAGATCCTGTAAAGATTTTTGAAATGACAACAGAGGATTTAGAATATTATATAAACGTGGTTGATAGGCAGTGGCAGAGTTTGAAGGGATTAATTCCAGTTTTGAAAGAAGTTCTGCTGTGGGTAAAATGCTATCAAACAGCATTGCATGTTACAGAGAAATTGTTCCTGAAAGGAAGAGTCACTGATGCAGCAAATTTCATTGGTGTCTTATTTTAAGAAATGGCCACAGCCACTCCAACCTTCATCAACTATCACTCTGGTCAGTCAGCAGCCATCATCATCAAGGCAAGACCCTTCACCAGCAAAAAGATGATAACTCGCTGGAGCTCAGATAAAGGTTGATATTTTATAGCAATAAAAAATATATTTTTTATTTATTTATTTTTGCGGTACGCGGGCCTCTCACTGTTGTGGCCTCTCCCATTGCGGAGCACAGGCTCTGGACGTGCAGGCTCAGTGGCCATGGCTCACGGGCCCAGCCGCTCCGCGGCATGTGGGATCTTCCCAGACCGGGGCACGAACCCGTGTCTCCTGCATCGGCAGGCGGACTCTCAACCACTGCGCCACCAGGGAAGCCCCTAAAATATTTATAAATTAACGTATGTACATTTTTTTAGACATAATGCTATTGCATACTTAATAGACTACTTTATAGTGTAAGCATAACTTTTATATGCACTGGGAAACCAAAAAAGTCCATGCGACTTGGTTTATTGCTATATTCGCTTTAGTGAGGTGGTCTGGAATAGAACACGCAGTATTTCTAGGGTTTGCCTATAATTGATAGCTGGTTCTTAACAAATTGATTAGATTCAGTTGGCTATTCAAATGGTCAGTTTTCCTATCAAATCACCAATGGCAGTTTTCACAGAACTAGAACAAAATAATTTTTAAATTTGTATGGAGACACAAAAGACCCCGAATAGCCAAAGCAATCTTGAGGGGGAAAAAAAAAAAAAAAAAAAAGGAGCTGGAGGAATCAGGCTCCCTGACTCCAGACTATACTACAAAGCTACAGTCATCAAAACAGTATGGTACTGGCACAAAAAGAGAAACATAGATCA
>NC_041214.2:143354926-143389798 GCF_002837175.3 Physeter macrocephalus
TGACATAAATCACAGCAAGATCTTTTTTGATCCACCTCCTAGAGTAATGGAAATAAAAACAAAAATAAACAAATGGGACCTAATGAAACTTCAAAGCTTTTGCACAGCAAAGGAAACCATAAACAAGACAAAAAGACAACCCTCAGAATGAGAAAAATATTTACAAACAAATCAACGGACAATGGATTCATCTCCAAAATATACAAACAGCTCATGCAGCTTAATATCAAAAAAAACAAACAACCCAATCAGAAAAATGGGTGGAAGACCTAAATAGACATTTCTCCAAAGAAGACATACAGATGGCCAAGAGGCACATGAAAAGCTGCTCAACATCACTAATTATTAGAGAAATGCAAATCAAAACTACAATGAGGTATCACCTCACATTGGTCAGAATGGCCATCATCAGAAAATCTACAAACAATAAATGCTGGAGAGGGTGTGGAGAAAAGGGAACCCTCTTGCACTGTCAGTGGGAATGTAAATTGATACAGCCACTATGGAGAACAGTATGGAGGTTCCTTAAAATACTAAAAATAGTATTATCAGATGACCCAGCAATCCACTACTGGGCATATACCCAGAGAAAACCATAAATCAAAAAGATACATGCATCCCAATATTCATTGCAGCACTATTTACAATAGCCAGGTCATGGAAGCAACCTAAATGCCCATTGACAGACGAATGGATAAAGAAGATGTGGTACATATATACTATGGAATATTACTCAGCCATAAAAAGGAACAAAACTGGGTCATTTGTAGAGATGTGGATGGACCTAGAGATTGTCATACAGAGTGAAGTAAGTCAGAAAGAGAAAAATATCATATATTAATGCATATATGTGAAATCTAGAAAGATGGTACAGATGAACCAGTTTGCAAGGAAGAAACGGAGACACAGATGTAGAGAACAAACATATGGACACCAAGGGGGGAAAGGACAGGTGGGATGAATTGGGAGATTGGGATTGACATATATACACTAATATATATAAAATAGATAACTAATGAGAACCTGCTGTATAGCACAGGGAATTCTACTTCACTCTACAGTAGAAACTAACACAACATTGTAAAACAACTATACTCCAATTAAAAACAGCAACAACAACAAAAAAATGGCAGTTTTTTTCACTAGTGCAATCAATTATTTTTCTTCTCAAAGTGACTTGGGATAGTTGAGTATAAATATTTGTGACTGACCTGAAGACTACACTTGAAATTAGGAAAGTGTGTGTGTGTGTGTGTGTGTGTGTGTGTGTGTGTGTGTGTGTGTGTGTGTGTGAAGTATATATATACATAGCACACATATATATGTATAGTAAACTAGAAGAGAAATGTTTTGACCTTAAGCATAGTGATTCAAACATGCATTACACATTGTGCTTTTTTAGCAACTTTTGATCTCTTGTTCTATTCTTGGTGACAATGCAGTTTTACCAATGATTTCAAAGCCCAGCTTCCAAAGCCACTTTTAGAGTGACTGTTTCACATGTTTCTGATTGCTTCTCTACTTCTGCAATGAAATATTTTTGGTTGTAGGTCTTTTTAAAAAATTCCTAAAATAGAATTTTAGTCTATGTATTTATTTACTTTCCTGAAGGTAGAACTCAACAGCCAGTTTTTTTTTACATTAACACACACACAAATTAAAATAACTTCATGTAGCCTTTTCCACTGAAAAAAATAGTTATTCAGCTTATTCTAAGTGCTTGACTCTTGGCAAGATTCTTTTGGATATGAATAAGAATAAGACCTTGTACTTTCCCTTGAAGAACTTATTGTTTAGTTGGGAAACAGACACCTAAATTGTTGACTGTAATATACCATAATAAGTGTTGTAAAGTAAGAACCAAGTGCTAGTAACAGCCATAAAACCATATGTAGTTTTAGCTATATATAAATATCTCTCTGAGATATGAATACACATTAAATTCTTTTTTAAAAAATCCTAGTAGGCTGCATGATGATATACAGTAATTCTTTTTAATATTTTTGGAACATATTCTCTCCACAAGGCATATATTTTCTAGACTCTGGGGAATTAAAAGTAAAATAGTTACGAGAATGGAGGAATGAGGAAAACAAGAACAGAGAAGTCTCTGTAATTTGGAGGAGGAGGGGGTAAGATGAGGGTAACTAAAGAGACAGAGCTTTAAGCAACCATGTGGGTGACAGCCTTCTGGTCAATGGCTGGTGAAAGACAGAACATTGATCTTGACAGTGAAGCTGCAGTCATTGTGAATTCTGATGGTGTTGCCAAGAGTTATAATTTCATAGCTCAGTGAGATTATTTGAGCAGGAGAGTTTGAAGATACATATATAAAACTTTAGAAGAAAGAAGTTATACATTTTTGAAGATAGTAGATAGGTAATAATAGGACATCTGAGCAGATTGCAACATTTTCTGTAGACTATTGAACTTTTCCCTATCCACGTTGAGTGGATTTTTTTCCAAATTTACTGTCACATCTAATCTTTAAATAAAACATGGACAACCCTCTGCAGAATAACGTCAGTTGCTTCACACTGTCCTTGAAGACAAGTGCAAAATACTTGCTTTTGTTAACAGCTGTGATGAGCAACATCTAAAAAAATATTCAGAACCCTAAAAACGAAGTCCTGATGCCGTTTTGATAATCATGATGAGCAGCATGAGAAGAGGTGGAGTGGGGCTGCTCTGAGGGCTTCCTAGCTCTCAGGCTGTGTCCCACAGATTATAATTCTAATTTGAGATTAATTCCTTTGCCCTATATGTATTAGGAAAGTCACACTTTCCTCAGTGAAACACAAATAGCCCCATCCTAATCTCATGACTTTCGGGAAAAAGAAGGGTTAAAGAGAAGGTGGGATGACACTAAAAATTCATCTATTTATTCATTTATTCAACCAATACTAATTTTGGAAGTTTCAATAGCATGTAGGCCCTAATGGGGTAAAAAATTTCTGGATTTAGGTAACTAGAGAAAGGAGGCCAGAACAATGGGAGGTGGTGATTTGTAAAAAAGTCATTGTTGAGGTGAGGCTGTGAATGGGGTGCTCTTATTAGTAGTGATAAGATCTAGTGCAGTGCCTTCTAGCACGTTTTCCGGTTGTGGTCACATAGAAAGTGGTGACAGTTTATAGCATATCTGTACAGTAATCTGGCCTGAAGCCAGTAGTGATTGGCTGAGGGCTTTGCAGGCTCACACAATTCTCAGCCTCTTTGAGGGCAGAGTAGCTCTCTGCTCAGGAGTTCTGATCTATGATGACCTTGGGAGTGGGTGACTGGGTCAGAGAGAGGAACAAGGACCTGGGAAGCTGAGGTGTTGGAAGGATCATGCATATAGTTCTAGAAATCACCAAAGACTGAGACAGAGGTTGTATAGGAGAGAGGAACAAGACGAAATTAAGAATAAAAAATTTCAAAGATGGCTACAGATAAACAGAAGCAAGGAAGATGAGTATCTGATTGTATTAGTCAGCTAGGGACACCAGAACAGATACCATAGGCTGAGTGGCTTAAACAACTGACATATCTTCTCACAGTTCTGGAAGCTAGATATCTGAGATCAAGGTGTCCATCAGCAGAGTTGGTTTCTACTGAAACCTCTTTACTTGGCTTGTAGATGACTATCTTTTCCCTTTGTCTTCACATGGTCTTTCCTCTGTGTGTGTCTGTGTCCAAATTTCCTCTTATAAGGACACCAGTCATATAGAATTAGGGATCACCCTAAAGTCCTCATTTAACCTTAATTACCTCTTTAAAGACCCAGTCTCCAAATACAGTTGCATTTTGAGGTACTGGGGGTTAGGAATTCAGCATATGAATTTGGAGGGACACATTTGAGTCCATAACACTGATAATTACATGTTATTGATGCTGGAGATGGGGGTTAGGAAAAAGGGATTAGAGTTGTCTGAAAGAGGCAACAGAGAACAATGAGGACACCTACCCTACCTGCAGACCCAATGTTATCAAGGCCACCCCTTGGAGAAGCAGGAAAAACTGTATCCTCAGGGGTACAAAAAAGTGAAGGGAAGATTCAGAGAAGAGGGTGAATTTCTAGGGGATTTTAGGGCTGGGAATGTGGTAACATACATGCTTTACTAACTCAAATCCCTGTTTCTCTTGTGGACCGCAAATACTTCTAGGAGTCAGGTGTCATATACATGTTTGTAAACAGTCTACTCCTGCTCCTCTACTCTAGCTCATTTGGGGAGTATCCTTCCCCCAGAGTTCTTGAGAGTTGCAGTTCTTACCATCTCAATAGGGGGGCCCTTAATGAATATGCTGATGTCTACACTTTCTGAATCCCTCATGGTGTCAGAGTGGTGTTGTTTTCCCTTTTGTCTACAATGAGCCTGAAATATACCGTGCTTCCCCCCAAAAAATAGAGGGTATGCCCCTCCTCTACACTGGAATGTGCTTTGTCCCCTAGATGGTGTTCCTTTGTGTCTCATGAGCCCCTTGGAAAACAGTGCCTTCCTCCATCTTTGACCTGCAGCAGGTGTTTTCGTTTGTCTCAGATGGTGGTCTCTGGACCCACGCTGGGGAACAGACACTGTTCAGTCCTCCTCAATGCTTCCATTGCTTTTTACCAGGTCTTTGTTCCTGTCTCTCTTAGCCAAACACCAAGGGCTATGAGCAGATGTAATCATAGACACTGGGATCTCTTGGACCTGAAAATGAGTTCATCAAACACATCCAAACGTGCTTGAACCCTAAGCAGCAGATACTGCTTCACTCTATGCTTGGAACTCTTTCTTCTGCCAGCTCCTTCCCACCATTCAGGTCTCAGTCAAAAACTACCCCTTCTGGGAAAGGCCTATTCTGACCACTCTATTTAAAGAAGTCCTCTCACTTCCCCTCCACAGTCAATCTCTAACACATGAACCCACTTTGTTATCCTTCTGTGACAAACAATATCTGGAATTATTCTGTATTTTTATTGTTAATTTTTTTTGCCCCCCACACCATTAGAAATCTCTGTGTCTTGTCCGCTGGTGTTTAGAAAAATGCCTACCACATGTTATTTGCTCAACAAATGTTTGCTCCATGAATAAATTAATGAGTTGATGCATCTAAGCTGCAATGGCATTGCATCTGGTTTTATCATTCAATTTTTTAAATTTTGTCTTCTTAAGTCTGATTTATTTTGAGTCTGGTTCAATTTTATTGCATTTGAGAATTTGGTCTTGACGGAGTGCAAATATGCCCTAGAACTGATCTGATTTACTAACAGGACACAACAATCAGTAAGTCCTGAGACCTTGCATTTTTTCTGTTACCATCTTTTTCATTCTCCTTGCTAACTTATTTGTCATATGGATCTCTTGGCTGTTCCCTCAGTAAGTAGCCAAGAGGTTCTGGAAATATTCTTCAGGCTGCCGTTTTTGATGTTTCAGTGCCCGGAGGTAAACGGACCCTTACATGTTAGACAAGAGCATCTTTTTACAGTTCCATCAGTGACTGCCTTCTTTGTGTGACCCAACTGGGGTTCAGGTTGGGTGTGGGCTGTAGTACTTACTCTGATAGCTCAGTTGCTGAGCTGGGGAGCCTATTGTTGCCATTTCATTCTAATCCATGCCCTAGGTTTCTGGGTGTTTGCTCTCAGCCTGCTGTGCCTTGCCTCCACTTGCAAATCCCCTTGTCTCACATGACTAGTTGACAGCTAACACTGCAGACAAGTCCCAGTGCCTCATTCCATCCTGATTCCTCAGTTCAGATCACTTCAACAGTGGGGCTGGCCAGGAACGGGCTTGAGTTTACTTTCCATCCTTTTTACTTAAATGCTTTACTCCTTCTGCATGGAGCCAGTTCTTCTTCTGTGAGTTAGATTTCTCAACATAACTATTCTATGCTAGCTGGGCCTTTCATTGAAAGCTTTATCTCTTCATATGAATTCCCAGCATATTTTTCTGCTTATGTATCATTCCAGCTGCAAATTCATCCAGCTGTGTCCTGTAGACACAGGTGTTCACAGTAATCAAACATAGAGAGATAGCAAAGGAAGAATACATTAAAAAAAACTTAAACTCACAGAAGATTGACCTTAATAGAATGTTAGGCTTCCACTGGGTATTCAAATAACTGGAGCAAAACCTAATATTATGCAGACATTTATCATAAAGAATACCAACCATCAAATTAAGTCCCTGAATGATAAGAGCTTCCTACAATAATACCCTGTAGTTATATGATGAAATTTTGGTCATTCAATGTGTTTCCTGATACCAACATGAAAGTGGACTTTTCCTGTGCAATGGAAAACTGAGTAATTTATTTTGGTCATTGATAGGATAGACCAGTATTTATCTTCATGGATCTGTGTTGGATATTAACTAATTGTAAAAAATTTTAATGCCACTGTAGCAAACAAACACTCTAGGATAAAGAGAAGGTGCATTGGACCAAAAATCAAGATAGGAGGCACCGTTTGGAGAAAGTCCAGGAAAGTAATCCTTAAAGTTAGGGTCCTGGCCAACGACCACACTTGTTTTGGGCACTGTATGCCCATGAGAGCTTTGGGTGGATATTTCACAGTAACAAATATTATCATTATTAATTCTCAAGACTGATTAAAATGTGTGTATCATATGAATCCTTGTGGGGATATCAAATATTTAAAACAAATCAAATATATTAACCATATATTTTAAATATAATGAAAAATTGTTTGCCTAGGTTCTTTAAAATTAGGACATTTTTGGAATCAATAAATCACTTTAAGACTTCTGAAATGCTAAAATGTATGCTCACTGTATAAATGTTTGCTCACTGTGGGCTCTGTCTATGGAATAAAATGCAGTTCTTATTTCTGCTTTTTACCTACTGGTGGCTTTGGTTTAATTTTCTTCAAGAGGGAGGCATGAAAAATAATGTGAACTAATGACTGGAGTTAGGATGGTTGAATCTTCTGACCTTGGCTTCCACTGCTATGTTAAGTAATTGGATCAAGAGGTGCCTCTTAAAATAATGTATATCAAGCAACATATAGCTTGATATAGATCAGGAAATTTCATCTCTTGTGCCTATGAATAAGAAGTTATTTATAAGGAAGAGGGTAAAAGAAAAGTCTTCATGCCCCCAATTGTCCTTCCCCAGTAGCCAGCCGTGGGACCTGAGATGCTGTCATTGTAGATGCTCCCTCTGGGTGCTGATTCCGTAGGGCCTGGTAAGACCATGAGATGAAATGGCACCAAGGGTCTAACCTGGTATCCATAAGCACCTAGAACTCTGAAATCTTATCTTATACTTTCTGCTCTTCCTTATAATACCACACAGTATGCTCAATATTCAAAAAAAGCCGTTATGATATTCTTCATGGTCTTTACAGTTATAAAGATACTAAGATGGTGGCTATGGTCTAAAAGAGAAAATATTTTTAAAGATTGTGAGAAAGAATAAAAGGGCTCTCTGCATTTAAGTTCATGCATTTTTCATTCATTTATCAAGCATCTATTGAGCACATGATATGCATTCTCAAATAGCAAATATATAGTTGCTACACAAGAGTGACAGGTGCTACTCTAGCTGCAGGCTCGTGGAGTGCTGATATTCTGGTCATACTCACAGGAAAGCCTGCACCAGATGTTAAAGCATGAAAATGCTTCTTTGCTGGTTGAAGATCACTGTGGCAGGTCCTCCAAATGACACTTGACTGCCCTGACTTCCCAGACCACTTCTTAGGGTCCCTTGTGCCTCACCTTCATCCAGCAATTAAGATTTGATATTTGGCACATTTGGACGTCTCTCTGACCCTCTTCCCACAAATCCCCCAGCACAGCTGCCATCACCTATTCTAACTGGTTGATATGAACTGTTCTTATTTTAAATATCCCCCCTGTGTACCTGGTGGAAGTTCAGTGCTCAATACAGGTGACTGAGCCAACCCCAGCACTCTCAAATTAAGCCCCTAGGTGGGATCTAGGCAAGTCAAGAATTGTGTTAGAGGAGTATGGCTGAAGGGTATGGTCTGTTCTTTGGAAAAGAACTCACCAGTTAAATAAGGAGACTCTTAGCAAAGCTAAGGCAGAAACTCTAAGCCAGTGGGTCTCAATCTTGGCTGTACATTGGAGTCACCTGTGCATAAGAGAAAGACAATAAAACAAAACAAAACATCGGACTGATATCAGAGTTTCACTCCAGAGATTCTAACTGAATTGGTCTGGGGTATGTCCTAGACACAACTTTTTTTTTTTTGATGTTCCCCAGGGGATTTTAATACATAACTACCAAAGTCAAGAACTACTGCTTTCAGCAGAAAATAAAACAAGTTAGAACACCTAGCCTTGAGAATAAGTATAAAAGGCTTGAAAATAGAAAAAAATAAAGATACACTGATAACAAGGTATTGTGTGTATGAAAGAGAGAGAGTGAAAGCAAGAGAGCATAAAACTAAATAAAAAGGATACTGTATAAATGACCTCATAGATAGGCTTTCTTAAGGTTTTCCTAGATTCTAGCAACAGTAATATCATTATTTTTGGTTTTCTTTAATGTATCTCTGGGTGGTTGACAGATTTGATAGTTCTGATTATAAAGGTCCTTGCCTATAACATTACATGGCTTTTTGAGTATTATAAAAACAGCTCAGCTCACTAATTGCTGCTTCCTTCCCTCTTTGCTTCTTCTTTCCCTAACTCCCCACGGCAGGCCCAAGTAGTGTTTCCTGTTACCCTAAAGATTCCAATTTCAGCCAGAACTGTGACATCAGCTCTACTTTCTGGAGTAGTTTTGCCACATGGAGACCAAGCACCCTGTATTAAAACAAGACTTCAGAGTTTTTCAAAAAAAAAACATGAACAGGAAGAACAGAAGCAATTATTGAAGGCCACCACTTCATCAAATGTATCTGCACAGAGAGCATCATTCTCAGTGGCTGACCACATTGCTAAAGCTAAGAAGCCCTTTACTATTGGTGAAGAGTTGATCCTGCCTGCTGCTAAGGACATTTGTCGTGAACTTTTAGCAGAGGCTGCAGTTCAAAAGGTGGCACGTGTTCCTCTTTAGGATAGCACCATAACTAGACGAATCGATGAAATAGCAAAGGATATTGAGGCACAATTGTTAGAGAGGATTAATGAGTCACCATGGTACATAATCCAGGTTGACTAGTCTACTGAGGTTGGCATCAAGGCAACAGTGCTTGTTTTTGTGCGATATATTTTTCAGGAGGATGTGATGAGGATATGTTATGTGGCACTTTTGTTGCCAGCCAACACCACAGCTGCAGAAGTGTTCAAGTCTTTGAATGATTACATATGAGGAAAACTGAATTGGTCATTTTGTGTGGGTATATGCACGGACAGAGTGGCTGCCATGACTGGACGGCTTTCTGGTTTCACTACTCAGGTCAAAGAGGTTGCTTCTGAATGTGAGTCTACGCACTATGTCATCCATAGAGAAATGCTGGCTAGCCGAAAAATGTTACCTGAACTTAGCAACATTTTGCAGGATGTGATTAAAATTATCAACAACATTAAAGTACATGCTCTTAACTCACATCTGTTCACACAGCTCTGTGAGGAGATGGATACAGAGCACATACGTCTTCTCTTATACACAGAAGTGAGATGGCTTTCTGAAGGTAGATCACTGGCCAGAGCTTTTAAGTTACGAGAGCCACTCCAGAGATTTCTTTTAGAAAAACAGTCACCACTGGCAGCACATTTCAGTGACACAGAGTGGGTCATAAAACTTGTTTACTTGTGTGACATATTCAACCTGCTCAACGAGCTCAGTCTGTCACTTCAGAGGGGAATGACAACTGTGTTCAAGTTGGCAGATAAAGTGGCTGCATTCAAAGCCAAACTGGAATTATGGGGGCGACGAGTGAACGTTGGGATTTTTGTCATGTTTCAAACATTAGCAGAGATTTTGAAAGAGACTGAGCCAGGGCCTTCTTTCTCCCAGCTGGTGCATGATCACCTATCTCAGCTTTCAAAAGAGATTGAGCATTACTTCCCAACCACAAAAGACCCCCGATCTGGGAAGGAATGGATCTGCAACCCATTTGTGAATAAGCCAGGTGAATCAACTTTGTCCGTGCTAGAAGAGGATCAACTGCTTGAGATCGCAAATGACGGTGGCCTTAAAAGTATGTTTGAGACAACTTCAAATCTCCATACGTTCTGGATTAAAGTCAAGGTGGAATATCCTGAGATTGCCACAAAAGCACTGAAAAGCCTGCTTCCATTTCCAACATCCTGTCTTTGTGAAGCAGGGTTTTCTGCAGTGACAGCAACAAAAATGAGATTACGGAGTAGACTGGACATAAGTCACACACTTCAGGTATCACTGTCTCCCATCACCCCTAGATGGGACCATCCAGTTGCAGGAAAACAAGCTCAGGGCTCCCACTGATTCTACATTATGGTAAGTTGTATAATTCTTTCATTATATATTACAGTGTAATAATAATAGAAATAAAGTGCACAATAAATGTAATGAGCTTGAATCATCCTGAAACCATCCCTGTCCCCTGTCCGTGGAAAAATTGTCTTCCAGGAAACCAGTTCATGATGCCAAAAAGGTTGGGGACCACTGTCTTCGAGGATCTGGGCTATGGTTGAGTGATATGAGGGAAGGTCTAAAAAAGCAGGGCGTTCACTCTAGATTGGATGCTGTCAGAGAGCAGGGGCAGTTCTACAATCGGGTATCAAGAAATCTTACCTATAGACAGGGCAAACTAGTAAAGAAGGAGCAGCCACTCATTGTGGCCAAGAGAAGGGGTGTTTGGTATTTTATGGGTGGTACAGTGACCTCAGTTTTATCTGCGCTTAGACAAGATTATGAAGTAGGCTTGTTTTGTCTTACTTTATCTTGGTCTCAGAGTAACCTTGTCTGATGTTGGTATTCTGTGAGATTGCTGATGTCCAATTGGAAAATAACATGACCTAGCTGTGTGTGCAAGGCCACCTTCTGGATGTCAGGGGCTGCTTTTTTCCCTTTTCTTTTCTCAGTAGTCTGCTTGGTTATACTACCCAGAATCTCAGTTTCTTTCTAAAACTAGGATAGGGCCAGAACCCAGGTATGTTGGGGCAGATACTATCCCCATTTCTAGGCAGTCCTTTTTCACTGAGAAGGAGGGCAATGGTGGTGGTGGTGGTTCTCTAGCCACCGGTTAGGGTGCTGTTGAGGATGGGATAATGTACCAAAATCTTGAAATCTGACTTCACATCATAGCCAGGGAACCTCCTTACCAATAGCTGAACAGGGTCCACTGGTATCACTGCCTGATGCCATCAGGCCTGTTCTGACAGCCCTATTGGAGAAGCCAGTGATTCTGCTGGCACAGCCTGTACAGCTAGGGTAGTTGCATGCAGGTTGTGGTAGTACCCAGAATTTGCTTCTTTTTCAGCACATGGCCTTCTTCTAGCAAAGCAATGCTCTCTATCCTACATGTCTCACATTTAAGCAAGTCGACATGGGAAGAAAAAATTTATGCTGAGTCACAAATTTTTCTCTTTGAAACTCTCCTAACTTTGTCCTATTTTTGTCTGACAGTCCTTCAACTCTGTTATTGATTACATGCTTGCTGAATGAATAAATCATCTCCCATATGCTAGAACTCAGTAATCTGTAGCCCTTTCTTCTGTTTAGGAAGTTTGAAATATTAAAAACAAATGTGGATTATATAAAAGAAGACTGAGGAAGGGGCATGGAGCAGATATGAAAAAAAGAAGGCCATGAAGAAAATATTGTAACATTTCAATGAAGCGTGAGAAATGAAGGAGAATCATAGGCCTTAACAGTTGCCTAATTATTCTAATCCAGCTTCCTGCCCAAAGCATAAATGTCCTCTGATTCTCTGACATAATCACACAGTTACCCAGGAATGTTGGATGGTCATATCATAAGGGAAATTAAATAGGAAAACAATAATAAAAATGTATATAATAGGAAGAAATTAAGGCAATATTAGAATGATTCTTACAAAGAGAGAAGATGCAAGGATTTTTCCATTGTTGTAGAAAGAAACTCTGAAATGCAAAGAAAAGCCCAAATGACTTGCTCAAGGTTGCCTGGGACCTCAGGGCAGACTGGGGGGGGTGGATTCTTTTCACACTCTATCTACGCTACCATACGGTCTCTGTAGCAGTCTGCCTCTAGGCTAAAGTCAACCTGCAGCAGTTAGCACTGTGCTTCTGCAGAAACTTGAAGATAGCAGAATCACCATTTCAGGAGGAAGATTTATAGCTGTACTTAATGAATCTGAGTAGTTGTTTTAATAAGTACATAAATATCTTTAGTATGGAGGAACAGAATTCAGTTTTGATAGCCACCTTGCAAATGTTGACTGTAACTGCTTTGTTAGTGACAAGTCTAGCTAAAAAGGAACTAGAATGTTTATGAACTGCCATGAAAAAAAATCTCTGCAAGATTCACATTTGGACTACAGTGCAATAAAAGTGATCTTATGGATTATTCAAGGGAGCTGTCTTGGAAACTGGCTACTGTGAGGATTCTGAGAATTACCTGTATAAATAAAGTCAAATTGGGAGGATGGACCATTCTGTCATTATATAGGAAAAGTCATTTTAGTTTTTAGGAGATTACCTAAGATGTACTAAAATGGAGACTGTCACTTGCTAAATTTTCTTGAAAAACCATTGCCATAGGACAGTACAACAAAACAGCACTTGTCAATAGTTGGACTGAAAGCCAGAGGAACAGTTACACACACACACATACACACAAAATCTCTGCAACATATTCCTAATTATTATATTTATACAGGTTTGAAAGAAGCTAAAGGTAACGACTGTCATACCATAATAGATTAGACCTAAAAATGGCAAGATCATACCAATTCTACAGAATTGAAACCAAAGTAAAATTGAATCACATCTTTTCCACTTTATCAGACCTTAATGATACACCTGATCTAATGCAGGTCTTTGTTTTACCTTTTATCCCATGACATTCTGTCTACCTTGAAATGATGATGGCATTCTTCATGAGGCCCTTAGATTAAACCCAAATCATGAATTTTTGGTGACAAGTGGATGGATATTTGGGGCCAGGAGGAAGTAAATGGTGACAGGAATGTTTTCTGCTCAGACATAGCTTAGGGAATGTTTTCTTGGGAGAGCCTTCTTCACTTCCCCCAGTGAGTCGTCTGACCCACTGCTTCTTCACGTAGGCAAACGCACCACGGCTCAGAATAGTCTCAAGATAATCCTCCACACCACAATGGCCAGCCTTCATTTACTGCTTTCTCATGCTCTCCCAGGACAACTCCAAGAAGAGTAGAGACTCCAATTTATTGAGGCCCCATAACATCTCCAGTCAAGGTGTGGACAAGGCGTTCCAGTGAGTAATATGGCACCTTACTTCTATAAACGCCATGTGTGTGACTAAGGTGTTCTTGAGACAAGGCCAGGACAAACAGCCCTCATCAGTCGTATGATCTACGTTGTGTTTGCAAACACAGACCTTGTTGGGGCCTGCAGCTCCCCACTCGCTGTCTCCCCTAACTGTCAAACCCCTTCCAAAACAAGCTTTCCCCTGTCAGGAAGACTGACTTCTCTCATCTCAGGGGCTGCGATCCTGTCGAGCCTTTATTCTCACCAGCTGGTTCTGACTGTGGCAGAAATGTTGTTGACATAGCAGATGGTCCTGATATTTCTGAAAACCAGCAACATCTTTGCCATTTCCACCCCCAAACTCTTGGCTACTGTTTCTCCTTCAAGTGGTATGGGTCCTTTTTAGCAAACCTGTATATTCTGATGATTTTTCTTAAATATCAGAACAGGAACACTATGCTATACAACCACCCTTCTAGAATATGGACAGAGGCAGAATATTAGGGGTCCCTCAGAGAAAACCCATAAGCTGAGATAAATTTTATTTGGCATGATGGATTCTTACATGAACTTGAATGAGAAAATAGTGAGTAGATTTTAGATATTTGAGGTGTGAAGTATCAGGCAGTGAGCTGTGGCTGATAGATGGTGCTAGAAGAAATGGAATCTAAAGTTCATGCTGTTTGAAACCTTTTAAAGAAGTAATATGCCATTGAATAATGTTTATCCTTATTGAACACAAGAGGACTTGAGAGAAGCGTGAATATAATTGGGTTAAAGAACATTACTCAGCAGTGTCTCCGGGGCCAAAGCAAAACGAAGGTACCATAACAACTTGATGATCTGGGACCCAATCCAGCCGTTCTGAAAAATTAAAGCAGATTGATTTATTCTTCCTTGCTTGCCCCATGCAAGCAGGCAATGTGAACAGTCTCTTAAACTCACTAAATAATGGTATAAAAACTTCGGCTGGGGCTTCCCTGGTGGCGCAGTGGTTGAGAGTCCGCCTGCCGATGCAGGGGACGCGGGTTCGTGCCCCGGTCCGGGAAGATCCCACATGCCGCGGAGCGGCTGGGCCCGTGAGCCATGGCCGCTGAGCCTGCGCGTCCGGAGCCTGCGCTCCGCAACGGGAGAGGCCACGACAGTGAGAGGCCCGCGTACCGTCAAAAAAAAAAAAAAAAGTGTCTTTTGGGTTGGCTAATAAAGGACGGGTGAGGACCCTGACTCCAGAATGCCACAGTCCAAACCCAGTTCACTAGGTACAAGTCTTTTCTTCTCATGATAGCAGTAAACATCACATCAGCAGTGATGTGTTTAGATAATCAATTTCTTTGAATGACAAAAGCAGAGTCCTAAGGATGAGCACAGAGCCATATGGATGGAGGGACTGTATAAAAAGGAGGGGAGGAGAGACATGGACATAGAGAACAAACGTATGGACACCAAAGGGGGAAAGGGGAGGGGGTGGGACAAATTGGGAGATTGGGATTGACATATATACACTACTATGTATAGAACAGATAGCTAATGAGAACCTACTGTATAGCACAGGGGAAGAAAAAAGGTACAATCTGTTTGTAGAACATATATTAAATTAACCTTAAAAATGCATTCCAGTATACAGTAGGTGCAGACAAATACTGTTAGATTCCACTTATATGAGGTATCTAGAATAGTCAAATTCACAAAGTCAGAAAGTACATTGGTTGATGCCAGGGGCTGGGGCTTGGCAGGGGGGCGTGGAGGGGGGAAAGTGGAGTTAGTGTTTAATGGGGACAGAGTTTCAGTTTAGAAAGGTGAAAAATTCGGGAGATGGATAATGGTGAGAGTTGCACAAGAATGTGAATGTACTGAATGCCACTGACCTGTACAGTTAAATATGGTTAAAATAGTATGTTTTATATTATGTGACTTTTACCACAATAAAAGAAAAGGATGGGAGGAATTTGTGAAGGTGAACACAGGATGTCCTAGGTAGGGCAAGTTGAACGAAGAAAACCAGTTTGAATGTGAGGTGTATGAGAGTGGGATGGGAAGAAAGTGTACACATTACACAGCGGAGCAGAGAGTGCCAGTTCCATGGGTCATCATGAGAATCGGGGTGGAGGAGAACTAGGTACATGATCTAATTTCCAATTCCTGTCTGCCCTGATGATAACATTAGTAGGGTCTCCAAAGTCATGTACTTCCTGAATTAAAAGATTCATTTCATAGTGGAGAACAGCTCACTTGACAAAGAATATTCTGGTAACCCTACCATCAATTTGGCTTACTATCTCTAAGCACAGAAGAACAAATATAATTAAAAGAACTTAGATAATGTGAAAAATATTTAACAACTTGTTGGATGGCCCCAAAGCAATCAGAGCAGACACAGTCATGGAGCTAGAGTACAGGGGAGGTCAGTGGGTCCCAAGGGTGGTGGAAGGGTGGTGGGGGAGGGAGTTTTAGGATAATTCTAAGGGTACCCAAGGATTTCTATTTTAATAACCAGTCATACCAGCCAAATACAAGCCCCAGAGACAACCAACATTTCTATAAGTCATGCAGTGAAATCGATTTGTCTATAACAGGTTGGGAGTCTATTTCAAAAACAGTAATAAAGTTGATAGAGCCAAGGAAAGAGCCCACATCTGAGACCCTTCTCACCTGCGAAGACTTCTTACTCTTTATCAAACTGCATCTGTTAACCAAATGAGACAATTAATAAAAAAGGGATCCTCCCACACCTTTTCTCTTCAATACTAGACGGGAACTTCAAGAAAAAGTGCAGAGAGTCAGCAAAGAGTTCAAATACAGATTGCATTAAACACAGGAACATTAAAACACGGGTCAAATTGATCTGGTCCTTACAGATTAGCCTCTAAATTCTTAAAGTGTTCACTAGTAAATACATATTCAGAGCAGATGTTGAGCCCAGCTGGGGATGCATAATGGCCTTTGATCCAGATTATTACTGGGAACTGCAGAGCCCTTGACGTATTTGAGAGTAGTGCTAACTCCTAGAGTGTGTTTGGATTTCAAAGCATTTTGGAAACACTTGGTAAATACATGCAAGCATATTATATGTGTATGTGTGTGTGTGTAACTGTCCTTGAAAACAGGCATCCAATTGGTTGCTTAGTGACTGCATTACCTGGGCATTTTTTTCCGCAAAAAATAGGTGATCAAAATTTTAGGAAAAGGTACTCCACACGAACTATATAGCACAGTTGATACGCCTATGAGTCTTAAATATTTATTACTCTTTCCTAATGTAAAATACATCTATCCATCCACTTTCCTACCTACCGTAAATGGTCGTTTTTTTTGTTAGGCAAAAAGTAGTCTTAGTGATCTTATAAAAAGAATAAAAAATTCTACATTAATTTTAAACATTGCTTTAGACCAACATCTCAGTTAGGAAAAAGATTTAATATATGTTTTTTTTCACAAAGGAACTTTCTTTGTATTTAGAGTAAAATATTTGAGAAAACATGCCACATATGAAAAATCTGTATGGAGAGATTGGGTCAAGTTTGAAATAGAATTATGGTAAATCCTGCAAATTGGAGGTAGATTCGAATATTAGAAAAATTGTTTTCCAGGCTTTCTGTGGTTTTATTTAACAGACACCTCACCTGAGTTCTAAATTTATTTCTCAAAGCAGCTAAGCTCTTAGGAGAAAATTATACTGCAAGGTAAGAGTTTATAAGGAAACACACAGATACACCCTCACAGATCACACTGAGTGTGGTCCCACCACAAATCTACCACTAGATCATCTACTAGAATTTCGGGTGACATAAGTAAAAATGTACAATTAAAGTGATTCTTTCAACATGATAATGAGTAATTAATAATTCCTAAAATACAGTTTTAAAATTCACCTTTAGCCAACGTGAGTATTACAAATATCCATCTACCATTCTCTTGAATTTCACCAAAAACACTTTGGCTTTGTTCTGCAGCAGACAATTTAAGACATTCAATGGTATTTGTTCTACTTCTGCTTTTTCCTTGCTCTATTTCAAGGCAGAATCCAGGCTTTGAAATTTCTTCCTTCATGGATAATGTTAGCCTGGCAGAAAACACAAGCAGTCAAACCCAAAGCTTCTTTTTTCTTTTATATAAAAATCTCAGCCCTTTAGAAGTGATGGAGTGCCAGAGTTGGTGAGGAGCAAGGGAGAGGATTTGGAAGCAGGGAAAGAGCTAAGTCAGAATGAAAAGGGGAGAAAGGACCACAGGCTGCTGGTGTTGTGGACTCAAGCTCTTCAGTCTGACAGCACCAGGGAGAGTAAGGAGTCCTCAGGAAGGAGTGACTCTGTTTGCTCAGATTCACCCAAATCCCTATATACCCCCAGTGTGACCCAGGGGCAGGTTACAAGACACAAAGGAACCACATACTAAACGTACTCAGAAGGAGAGTGAAAATGGAAGGATCTTAGAAGGACCTTTTTTCCAAAGACTAGAACTTTGTTTTATTCTTATCTTTGCCTCATCTGTGTGTGTGTGTGTGTGTGCACGCGTGCACACGTTCATACACACATGGAGGTGGGCGTTGGAGGCTGGGGCTAAGCATGAGTAGGAATTCCAATGGGATGGATCACAGCTGAACTAAGCTGATTTAAAGAAACAAAGATGTGATATTTCTCCCACTTAGTGTGGACAAAATTCACCTCTGTCAGAGCTGACCATTGAGGACTATGTATAAAGAACTGAACCTTTTGGCTTGAATATAAATGGAAACCATTGGTTTTCCAGGAAAATAAATACATTGTGCTTATTATGTTTCTCTCTCACAGCGTTACTTCATGTCAAATTGTGGACATACCTGTTTCCTACCAGGCCAAATGAGGTCATTTATTGTTTTGACACTTTCATGCCCTAAAGAGGGGCACTGAATGTTACCCTTTGCTAAAACTCAAAACACACTGGTTTACTCCACAGATATTTATGATCAGTGTTTGCATACACTGTGTGTAGTGTACACCAAGCACTGACCTAGGTTTTGGACTATCAAGATAAAAATGACATACCGTCTGGCTCCCAAGGCACTCAGAGGCCCTGTGCTGACAATTTGTTTCACTCCCAAATTTCTTATCATATGAGGGAACCCTTGTATTTGACAGAGACCAGCCAACTAACAGTGTGCCACATTTGATTGTTTAGCCAAAGGAATGTTCATTAGTTAGTCCTACTCTTCTTGAAGATAAATTTGCAACTGGAGTATTTAATGCTTCCCATTCCCCATCTGAATGTCTTCAGATTGCATATAGCAGCTGTGATGAATATGAGTATAGGCTAGAAACAACACTGTATTTCACAAAAATATCAGCAAATCTTTATATTTCAATAGGAGCTTACAAATCTATGCATAATATTATTTCAGGTAAATTTACCTGACATGGATTGGCCAGCTCTCAAATATTTATTATACTGGTCAATATCTTTGTCAAATGTCTCTTCATCTTCTTAGACACAGATGGAATTATTGCCATCTACAAATAACTTCTGCTCTTTTTTAGTCATTCAGCAATCTGCATGCCGTAATCAGAAGTGCCAGGAAACTGGACCAAGTGGTAGGGGTTAAGAATGAAGGCAACACTCTATACTTTTGTTAAGTTCAATACCTTTTCTTGATTATATCAGCATTCCCCTAGCTCCTTTAATTTAAAGAAATACATTTTTGGGGGGAAAACATATTTAGTTATGATTCAGCCATATAGAACATGCAGCAAAATGTAGAAATATTTTGTAAGTGGTACCCTAAACCACGCTTTTGTCCTGAAGACTTTTTTTTACTCTGCAGCATTTATTTCCTCTGTTTCAAGATGTCTGTAGCAGAAAGAACAACTCAGAGATTAAACCTCAGTGTTATTCTAAAAGCAATCATCTGAAAAATTTAGATTCTTTCGACAGTGACTGCCTTGAAAAATGAAAAACTTAGTCACACAACTGGTTTTTTTAGTCTTGAGAATATCAAACAGTTTGTTTGACTGACTTTTAAATTGACTGTTCAGTCACTGTTGAATGATGTGCCCCTTAGGTAAGACAGCCTGGGAAATTGCTTCCAAAGAGTTTGAGATTCACAGCTTTTTTCACCCCAATTTTCAGCACAGCTTTAAGACCATCCACTTAGCTACCAGGCATCTTCTAGGGCACAGGCTTTTCCATACAAAGGGTTGATCACCTCTTCATCCATTGAGACCTCTCCAGAGTCGTACTTCAATCGCTTACTGTAAGAGCAATTGTCTTACAAGTCACTTGCATTCCTTTAATCCCTGGGCTTTCTCATTTCAGTACCAAATAGGGGTCAGCATGTTTACTTCCATTCTTTAGCATTTTCATTTGCCTACAGTCACTGTTCAAAGGTAACCTGGAAATCATTCACAGGGAGAAATTTATGATGTAGTGCATGACACTGTAGCTCTGTGCCTTGCATGATTACCATAGCTCACAGAGCATCAGTCTTAGTCGGTGATCAATAACTGGTTATGGAATAAATGAAAAAAGGAATGATTGAATGACTATAACCAAAAAAAAAAAAAAAAATCAATGGGTAATAACGAGTCTAGGAGTTCCTAAGTAAACAGATACCCTAGGAATGACTTAAGTATTTTTAGCAGATTCATTTTTTCCCAAGTAAGAAATATTTTCCATTCCAATGTTAACCAACTTAGGACATCCTATTGTTTCACCCAATGTCCAGACAGAAGATCACACTTTCAAAGGGACCACTGAAGGGAGCTTAATGAAGGGAGTGTTTATAATGATGTGGGCAGGGTTAAGTAACAAAGGATAGGGCAGTACCCTAGAGCCAGCAAAAGCAGGGGTTCTGAGGGGTGTGGGGTGGGAAGCAGTTAGTTACTGGAATACAGAGAAAATAGCTGGATGGAAAGGGCTCCCCAGAAGGAACTGGGGCCTTGGATAGAGGGTCAGAGCCAGCCTGTGATGACCTGGCAGGGAGGTTGCTGCTGGAATAAAAATGCTTGCTTCATTCTTTACTAATCCTTCAATTTCTTTGCAAATGTCTTCCTTTGGCTGAACTGAAAGTTGGGGGGCAAGGAAGCCTGTTGGTGCAGTCCCCAGAAGTTAAAGTCTTAGGGCTCAGAGCAGGATGGAGAAGGGTGGAGAGTGGATGGGGTGGGGGGCAAATCAAAAATGCCCAGATGCCTTCTCTATGAGCTGAGGTGGCTACAAATTGTAGTCTACAATGTATTGACACTTTCCTTTATATCTCTGTATGTGCAGGATAATCAGAAATAGGGAAAACATAATGGAAAACATGAGTTTCAAATACGGAAGTCCAACAAAAAGAAAAAAAGTATTGCAACAGAAAAGGAAACTAGGACTACGTTCTATTTTAGATTTGTAATGGTATAATTTGTAGAAAATCAACATTAAACATTATTAATGTCCCTCAGATTTGTTTGACAAAAGTCTAAAAATTAGACTTGATGAAAGTGTAAAAATATAATTTTTTGTTATTTATATTTAGGAAAAAACGTCTTCAAGAAAAAAAAAGTATTGGGTTATCTAAAAGTGGAAACTGATACAGGGATTCTTTAAGGGAGTGCTTTCAGGAGAAGTCTTCAAGGACACAAGGGAAGCAGGCTGGTGCAGGAGAAGAAGTTAAACAAAGGTGTGGTTATCTAGCTCAACCTGATTCCACGAGGGGCTCTGGAGCATGAATGGCACCAGGAAATTATCCTGCAAGGATAGAATCAGTCCTTAGGAGCAAGCTATTCTGCTGGTGGTGGAAGCGTACCTCCCAGGCATTTGCAGGCAAGGGTGATCTCCTTGGCTGACACAAATTACCTGTAAGAGGGTGCACCTGCGAACCACTAGAAACGAACAGCAGCTGCTGGGGGATGGGTGCATTGGCTCAGTAAAGGAGGTCTGGGTGGGGTACCACCTACTGGATACATGTAAGCTTGCAGGCAGAATCCTGCCCACTTACGAATATTCCCAAATTCTAACCTTAGGGGCTGAATATATCTTTTGTCACATTGCAGAACATGGTAAGTCATCCTGCCTCTGAGAAAATCCTACCTAATTACCAATTAGGTAATTGGCAAAGATAAGTTGACCTGAAAGAAAATGCTGAAATAGAGATTTGTTTGCAACTGTAACAGTCTTTTGAAGCTTCGCAGCAGAAACCCTCTCTCCATACATCTTTTTTCAGTCCCCCCTTCGTGATTTCCTCTACCTCCTTCTTTTTCGTTTCACACATCTAGGAGTTGTTCTGAAACCCATTTTTATCTGGCTTTCCTGGATACTAACATGCTGGCTGAGGTGATAAGTGATAAGGTTTAATCAGGAATAACATTAAAAATACTTATAGCATATTTGCTTATCAGTGAGTAGTAGCCAGTCAGAACATACCATGAACGGAGTTTCCCTACTGGGCCAGATGTTGAACTTTAGGTGTCAGGTCATTAAGAGATGGAGATACTGGAGAAGGGGCTGAGGCAGCAGAGGTGGAGTGGTAGGGCTTTGGGTTAGCGGGTGCTTAGGGCATAAGCTGATTTTCAGCCTGTTAGGAAGTCTTTCATTATGGTTATACCAGTTCCTACTGATTAAATATCAGACCGGGAGAATTGTTTCTGATATTGTTTGTTGTCACTGTTACTGTTGTATTGCTTTAAGTAAAGCATTAATAACTGTGGCTTTGAACCTATGGCAGTCCTGCAAATCCCCAAAGAAGTCGGAAACTCATAAGACCAGTCCCCAAGACCACTATAATCATAGCTGTAACCTAACCCCAAATCAAGATTCCCATGAAGCTTTTACATCTAGTGTAAAACAAAAGTTAAATGGGGAACATAGACACATACTGTTGTAAGTCATTAGGTATTATACCTTTTGACAGCAACTTCCTAATCAAAAGCTATAACTTTGAAGAAAATGAATAGATAGCAGGCTATCTTAGCTGACATGTAAGTAGTCCATGATTTTTCTATTCATAACGTTTTAAACTGTGGCACTTTAATGCACATTACTGCTAATTTATTTTTTTCTGGCCCCGTTGTACAGTCTCTTAAAATCCATCACAGTTGAGAACAGTGTCTAGACAGTTATTATGATACAGTCAGAAGAAAAGCTGGCAAATAAAAAAAAGAAAGTGAATAGAAGTGCTGATTAAAATAACAGTACAGTTTTATATGAGGATCCTTTTAAATTTGTATTTTCTAGGTTTCATCTTTGGAAGAATCAAATGACACTAAAATATTGTAGCACTGGAAGTCAGCTTCCTTTTACAAGTCTAAAAGGGAAAGAGTAGAGTCGCATTTATTTCTCCGTAGAAAGATTTCAGCAAACTAATTAAATAAATATTATGGCAGTGCATTTGAATAGTTTTCTTATCAGCGAGGAAGGAAAATGCTCAGGTATTTTATGTCACTGTTGAAGAAGGGCAAGGAAGCCATTGCTGAATAAATGGTTTTGTCAAATCTATATCTGATTTGAGGAAGTCAACTTTTTTATGGGAACTAAAAACGTGAAATACACACAATCCAGGTCCCTGAACACAATCTTTTCCTTTGAGTTTCCAGAAGAATTCCTATTTCAGTTTTAGAGCCATCTGTTCTTGTCTTTTGCCACTGAGTATGTGGATAGATAATTTCTCAGGGTGCAATTAAATGAACATGAAGAAACTAGTTTATGCTATAAAGGGATCTGAAAAAGCTAAAGCATAAATGATAACATCTGTGCAAGGTATGGAGAAAGGGAGCAGAGAGAAACATGCAAATTAGTCACACACTGTCAACACAGAAGTCCAAGTTCCAAGCAAATAAACTGAATGGGACGATGATTTACAGGACACGGACTCATCCCTGTCAAGGGGGTAGAAACAATAAGTAATTGGTCAGGTGCATTCATGTGGCATGGGAAAGCAAAAGCAACTATCAATTCTGTAAAAACAAAGAACAAAAACAACCCAGCATGAATGAAAGACTAATTAAAACTTTCCAATCTTAGATTTGAATGACTCAATTTGCTAACAGCGAATTTTGTTAAGTCCAAAGTATCATGATGCAGATTGTCTTTTCTTCACTGGGCTCATGGTTTTCATTCCTCTTCAGCCTCTGCATCACTACTCTCCCCCCACCCCCCGCCAGTGAAACATTGGCAGGTGAGCAACCCTTTTCCAGAAGGTGGGCTCCAGTCCCTCATACGGGAAAGTCCCAAGTTTAGTGAGGTGTGAAAAGGTTTAATTTCACTAAACACCTGTAGCTGAGGTTGCGTTCCACACAAAGGATGCCTTCTGGACGATTAATGCAACTTTTACATCCTCTTCAATTTGGCTCTAAAATATCTCTTTCAATATCTCTTTCCATTCTCTGCTTGAGAACTTATAACTTTTCCGATGGGCTGTTTTAATTGTTTTTCACCACTTCAGATTAATGTTGAACAAGTTCTTCATTAAGTCTTTCTTTTGGTAGAAAATCCAGGATAATGTGCCCTTGGTCCTAAGCCTCTTAATTTTAGGGTCATTTTGACCTTCGAGCACTGCAATGTTTAGACCTCAAGTCCTAAGTTAAGGATTAAGCCAGAGGCAGGAGTTTCCACTCGTTATTTCTGTATCCCCGACTGCCTCTCCTCCTCCTTACACTGACCCACCTTTCTACCTCTTTCAAGGCTCCACTCAACTCCCACTTCTCTCTTTAAACCTTCCCGAGTCACGCTAGTATTTATTAGCTACCCTGAACCACTCAGGATTGCACTTGGGAGCCTTCTCGCCTACTGTAGGGCTGTGGTTTTCACACCCTAGCCTGCATCTGCATCACTTGAAGGGCTTGTTAAATATGGCTGAGCCCTACCCACGAGTTTCTGATTTAGTACATGTGAGAAGGGCGGTGATAATTTGCATTTCTGACAAGTTCCCCAGTGAGGCTGATTCTGCTGGTCCAGGGACCACACTTCCAGATTCTCTGCTGTAAGGGATACCCTTGCCTGCTTCTCTGCTCGCCACATTCTAACTCATCCTCAAGACTGCTCTTCATATCAGCTCCTTGAAAGCTGCCCCCCGGCAGAGTTAGGTTTCTTTCAGCCTGGACTCTCACTCACAAGTTGTCCTATCTCAATTAAGGGAGGGTAGCTGTATTCGTTTTCTAGGGCTGCCATAATGAAGTACCACAGACTGGGGGGGCTTAAACAACAGACATTATTTATTTTCTCACAATTCTGGAGGTTGAAAGTCCAAGATCAAAGTGTTGGCAGGTTTGGTTTCTTCTGAGACTTCTCTGCTTGGCCTGCAGATAACTGTCTTTTTCCTGTGTCCTCACATGGTCCTTCCTCTGTGAGGTACATCCCTGATGTCCCTCTGTGTGTCCTACTCTCCTCTTCTTATAAGGATGCAGTCAGATTGGATTAGGGCCCACCCTAATGGCCTCATTTAACTTAATCACCTCTCTAAAGGCCCCATCTCCCAATACAGTCACATTCTAAGATACTGGGTTAGGGCTTTAACATACAAATTTTAGGTGGACACAATTCAGCCTATAAGAGTAGCAAATCCAGATGTCTAAAGAAACCCAGAGACTTATGCAAATGTGTGCATGTGGTGGGATGGAAGATACGAGAAATGGAAAGTGGCTTCATTGCCAGCAAGGCCGTGACCTTCCCAGAGGATCATAAACGTGTTCACAGAGTGTATACACTGTTCAGACAGGGCTGCACTGCCACCACGCTGGGGACGAGACAGGACCATGCTATAAACACAAAAATGACTAAGGCTCCCCCTCTTCTGTCTACTACATACCCATGACAACTCTAAACCTCAATTTAACCCTCCCACCTCCTAGATAAAACTTAATAAGCTAATCAGTCATGAAAAAACCCCACCTCCCGACAGCCTCCAGTCCACAGCTGGTTCCGGCTTCCTTCAGTCCTCCTCGGACTCCTCTCACACAGGCCTACACCCCGTAAGAAGCTCCTCCCACCTCCCCCCGCAACGGCCCTCAGTTCCTTGGGTTTTCACTCCATGCTGCAGCAAGTTCAATAACAAACTCTTTGACATAGCTCTGTTCACAGTGCTTGTTCAGTGGGCTTTACAGACAGTGGGAATGATGTGCCTGGCTGGAACCTAGAACGTGTTTAGAATGACGCGCCCCTTCTAAAGGTATTCAGAATAAACAAAATGTAACATCGCGTGGGACAGATCACAGAGGCTGTGGGCATTTGGGGCCAGCAGAGCACTAACAGCTCGCAGCCTTTGCTCCAATGTTCAGGTCTCCTTCTTTGAACTTGCTAACTTGTCCAGCTCATCAGTTTTTCTCTCCCTTCTTTGACACACTAACAGTCAGGTATGGAAGGAGCAGCAAATATTCGCATTATTTCTTACAACTTACAAAGCATGCTTATAACCCTTGCCTTACTTAATTTTCACAACACACTTGTAAGCTAGGTACAGTAGATCTAGATCCAGCGGGGAGGGGGCAATATAGGGGTAGGAGGGAAAGAGGTACAAACTATTAGATATAAAATAAGCTACAAGGATATATTGTACAACAGGGAGAATACAGCCAATATTTTACAATAACTATAAATGGAGTATAACCTTTAAAATTTGTGAAAAACTCTATTGTACACCTGCAATTTATATATTATACATCAACCATACTTAAAAAAAAAAAGAGGAAAGTGGTCCTTATAGATGTAGCTGTCTCGATCAACCTCATATCAGTAATGTGACCAAGTTCATACGGTGATTAAGTAAAAATTTGCTATACGATGCTATACTATGCTACCTTGACCTCCCAAGAGCTTGTAGTTGAGCAAAAAGTTGCTCTCCTATGCTCTTGTGTGTTTATTTTCCTTCCCATCTAGACCAAAACGTCCTCAAAGTTAGAGATCATGTTCTGTATTTCTCTGGCATCTCCTACAGCTGGATCTAGTGCAATGCCGAGCACATAGCAGACTCTCTATAGGAAGTCACTGACTGAATGAAACTTGTGAACATTTCTCAGAAGGGGACAAAGGGAAGACATTGTTTTAAAGCAAAGCCACTTTTTAGTCTTGGTCTCGTAATTGCAATACCAGAGGCTGTGACTTTAATTCTTCAGGGTGCTTGGCATCAAAACATTTTTCATACTTGGCATTTTTTCTTTTCCTGCCATGGTTTCTGCATTGAAAATGGTTGGGAGGTTCAAACTTCAATTCCACGTTCACTTCCTGGAGTTGCGTGGAAATTTAGAAAACCCATGGAGAGCATGTAGTAGATACAGTGATGTGCTGTCCAGATCCTCCTTTAAGGAAGGATTTGTTGCTCCACCTGTTGGGATGCTGTTGGCACCAGCCTTCAGCTGTCAGCCCTTTCAGAGACTGCCTGAACTACAGTGAGCTGCCCTGCCCAATGGTCGCACACTTCCCCGAGTGGTCCACATCTAGTGACTGATCAGGGAGGGTTTACAGTCCTGGCCATCTTGACCCACCTCAGGACAACTCTGAAGGGGCATCTTGCCTCAGAGCTGCCCATGACATTGATTGAGGCTGTCATGGTCTGCATCATGACTCAACTTCTGCCGAATCTTGCTTCCTTTTCCTTCTTTGCTCGGGTGTTGAAACTTAGGGCTCTCCCATGTAAACGTTCTGCACATTAAACTCTTAGGGTCTGCTTCTTGAGGAACCCAGCTTGAGACAGAGGAGATTGGTGGGGGACAGGGAGGGCTTAGCTGGTCCGTGTGAAGACGATGAACTTGCTCTGAACCCTCAAGAACATAAATCGTAGGATGTGTTTGGCTGTGGTCTGGTGAAGCTGACTGCATTACACTGGGAAGCTCAGAGGACTCTTGTGGCTTTGCTAAGCACAATGTATGCCTCCTACACCCTGAGGGTGACGAGAGGGCGGCTCTCCAGGCTGGAGGGGGCTCCTCAGGGTTCACTCAGCCGGTGAATATCTTTCCACAGCCTCTTGCCTTAAAGCTTAGTAGACAGTTTACTTGCTTTTATAATATTTGTGTGATCTTGATCATTCTCAATCCAATGAACGGGGTAGGTGTGCATCATTATATAGCCCTCATGTGTTCTCCTAATGGTGCTGGAAATCTCTGAACTTCTGATTGCGTTCATGACATTTTCTTTCATTTTCACGCAAGTTCAAGCCTGGTAATAAAGACTTTAGGTGGACATTGGTCTGCTCTCCGAATCTTCCTTTCTTCCCTGGAACTAAAGGCACAGGCCTTCTAATTAGCATCATTTTGGCTTTGATGTCCACAGTGGCAGCTAGGGGCTCCATTTGCTCTTATAAGTGTCCTGTCACTTAGATAAATTTAGGACACTCCTTGGCTCCAGGTCTCCCTCCGGAGTTTCCTCAGCAAGACTAATTTGATATATTGCCTCAAAAAATCCCATCAGCCCTGCGTGATTTGGAACTGAGGGTGAAGATAGTTTATAGGGGCAATAACAACAGAAATGTCCTCTCCAAGACAGGCAAATAATTTCCTCTCTGTTCCAGTTCAGTACTAGTTCCCTTAATCTTCTTAACGCCTGAGAAGCTGCTGCTTCCTCTGGCCTTAAAGCTCTTTTCTCCCTTGAAGGTTACTACACCAAAGAAATCATGGGCTCTCGCAGACCCATTATTTCTGGCCCTTTGGGCAGCCACCCTATTTTCTTTACTTTCATTTGGCATTATGTTAAAATGGCTTAGTGTTGAAACACATGATTCTTAGTCACTGGGTTGAGCTAAGGCCCCAGGTTGCCTCATCAAAGGGTCCGTTAAGACAGAACCAAGCAGGCCAGCTGAGCCGGACTGGGTCTCTTGTCCACTGGGTGGGGCTGCTGATGACCCATTAAGCTACTCACCCAATTTGTGTTCTTGATGGACTCTCTGTTGGTGCCTGACTCAACTTTATTCCCATATTCGTCACATTTCTGCAGGGTTCGTCTCTTACCTGTCTTCCTACACCAAGTTTCCTATCTTTCCACCCTTCCTTAACTGCCCTAAAAAAGACCTCATCTGAGTTTCTGGACCTCAGTCCAGTCAGCTGACATCTACCGTCTCTGAGTCCTGCCCCATATCGGGGTAGGGAGCACTAGATCTAGGCTGGGGTGAGTGCCCCCCTTTACTGACTTCAGTGAAATCGCCCTCATTTTACTATTTAATCAATGCCTTCATTCTTATATTTTAACAAAGCTTTTCTATGTAGAACAGTTCCTGAATTTAATAGAGAAAATTCACAGTTCTGCTGTACCTGTCCAGCTACTCTAGTATTTTCTCAGGTATCTTCTTGGATGCAGACCTGTTGTGCTCTGCTGTCAATGCTTTTGATGGAAAAAGACGATCAATTGGATATTCTCTCTCAGTAACCACTCCTTCTAGGGTTCTGCTGTTTTTTTTTTCCAGAGTCATTTTTTGGTGACTCTATAATGAATGGGATTTTAGGGGTAACTTTATGGTGCTCATCTATGTGGTACATGGATAACTTTAACTATAGAGCATTATTTTTACTATTTAAGATTTTTTTCTCCCCTTCCAATTTTTAATGAATTGCTTCGTTTCATTCACAAAGGGTATGTGCTGTTTAGATTTTTGAATTAGTTAATCATCTTTTTAGTGATCTCCTTTATATTAGCTATTAATGTGTAGATTCAAATGCTGTCAGGAGTTTATGAAAGTTCTTCAAAAGTCCCAGAAGGTATATTTCAGAAGAAATTGGGGCTGAGAGTGGAACACCTCTGATTTCCTTCCAGTTGTGTGATCCAATCAGTATGGCCGTGGTCCTTTCTTTTTGGCTATCTGGGCCTTAGTTTATTTATGAACAAAATAAGCATTTTGTACCATATGGTTCCTAAATTCCTTTTCAGATTCATTTCATTTTCATTCTATGTGTCTGTGATGATGGGAAAAATTTTAAAGTTTTGGGTTATTCATTTCAAATCACATTTGGATATGCCATTTTGAAAAGTATTGCAATTCCTGTTGTTCAGAAATATTTTTCCCACACCTCGATTGGAGAATTGCTTGAGGAAAAGTCTCTCAGATGAGACTCAGATGGAAAAAGAAAAGGGAGAAGGGAGAATTGAGCCTAAATAATTGTATGAATACTTCCCAGATTGTAAAGAGCTCTCCTTCAGCAGGCCCTGAATGCTGGGAGAAGAAAAATTCTAGAACAAAGATTTAAACTAAGTATTGGGTAGATTTCCTGGTTCCAAAAGGGGGGTGAGTGTAAAGATTCTACTGTTGATCTTTTCCACTGCAGGGAGCTCATTGCTAAGGATTTCTCCACCCCAAATGACAACCTTGCCCCTTTAACTTTGAATCCTCCCCATAATCCTTTCTTAATAATATTTTTTGTAGAGCATTTTATATATATATATATATATATACATATTTCTTTATATATTTATATTTGTATATTTTAAATTTAGCCACCAAATCAAAGAGATATACAATATGTATCCAGTATATGTATTATATAAATATATATGCATTAGATATCTCTCTGTTTTGGTAGCTAAATTTCAGTAAGTACAACATCCTGTTATTTATTCTAGCTGAAAATAAAAAGCTTTCCATGGGATAGAGAGTTGGCTTTTATGGACATTTATTTTCTGTATCACATTCTTTTTCTCCACTGGCTTTTAATCTGAATCCAGGCAGACCTTTCTTTTTTGAACTTCTGATAACTAAGGACATGACTTTTTATGTAATCCCTTCCAACCTTATAATCCAGTTGAGAACGCTCACCTGACATATTGAGCAATAATTGATTCCCTTAATAGGCATTTCCACACACCAGTCTCTCTCCTTCCCAGACACTTTTTTTATCTGTCTGAATGTGTTGCTTTCAGCAGCTGCCTATAGCTTTTCCTTTTATGCCTGATTTACCTCTGTCTGCTGTTGTATTTTTCGTGACTGCCACTTCACTCCTAGCCCTCTGTCTACTGTAATCTTATTTTCAGTGTCTTTGTCTCCAGCTCAAGAATTCACATTTTCTGACCTCACTGCTTTCTTCTCATTAAATCATAATTTTATCAGTTCTAAATATCATAATTAATGTTACTCCCACCTAAAGCTGGACAAAGGCATATACAATGATATTTTGGACATCTGTGTGTATATTTTAGGAAGGGATATTTCTTCCATGGGCTCTGGAAAATTAAGCTTTTCTCCAGTGCCAAAGGACTGACTATCTCAATGAGATAATGTTTTTAAGACACTTGGCTTAGGGTTAGACTTCTAGAAGTTACTCTGTAGATGGGGAGTCCCTTCCACCCTCATTGTGGAATGTCATAAACCACAGCTGGTGAATTGGGGAAGATACTTTGCTCAAGAAAGTTCACCTTCCTGAATCCCTCATATTATATATCGTTAGTGCCTATTCACCAGGCCAGCCATGGTGGAGGGTGGCTTCTTTTGGAACCTTATAGCCGCATGTGATAGAAAACAAAGTCAAGCTATGCCAAGCAAAAAAGGGTATGGGACAGTATTAGGGATTCTCTTGCAATCCAAGGTCGAGGATTCAGGAATGCCTAGAGTTAGGGTTAACAACACTCTCAGGACTCTCTCACTTTGCTGTTTATTCACATCTACTTTATTCTCCCCAACCCCTGTCCCCGCAAATGTGCTTTTCACTTTCCCCTGGCATGAAATAAGGATTTGCGTTTCCACAAGTCAAGCCTTTCCAGAGGGAGACTGACACTCTCATTTCCAGGTCCGAAATTCCCATGGAAGGAATCAGTATTCGCCCATCTTGTGTGAGGTCTTCACTCCTAGGCTTATCCAGGAGGTTGAGGTCTTAAGAGAAGACGGGATTAACCAGATTTAGAACAAGGGCTCACCTCTCCATCATGATTTGTGGCCATGACATAGACTCACGTGGTTTTGATGGGGGACTTCTGCAGGAAATATTCCACAGAGAGGACAGACAATTAAAAACTGTCCCAGGTAACTAACTGGTTCATACCTTCTGCTCTCTCCCAAGCCTCCACCATCTCCCCATTTCTTAGTCTCAACCTTGCTTTGTATTTTGCCGAAAAATAAAAACAATCAAAAGAGAATTTGAGGGACTTCCCTGGCGGTCCAGTGGTTAAGACTTCGCCTTCCAATGCAGGGGGTGTGGGTTCAATCCCTGGTTGGGGAGCTAAGATCCCACATGCCTCATGGCCAAAAAACCAAAACATAAAAAATAAAACAGAAGCAATATTGTAACAAATTCAATAAAGACTTTAAAAAAATGGTCCACATCAAAAAAAAAAAAAAAACTTAAAAAAAAGAGAATTTGACATGTTCCCTTAATAAATCTAATACTTACATCTTTTCTTTGCGTTAATCGCCAGTAACCATGGTTGATCTGTCCTCCCTCATTTTATCTAAAGCCAATTTCTCTATTTCATCATTAGTTTCCATTTTCTCTCTACTTCCCTACCACGTCTCTCCTCCTGCATCATCATTTCTGCTCACACTGTGTCATTTCTATTAGCTTTCAAAGGAACCATAAGAGCTTCCATTTTAGCAACCCTCCCTTAACCCATATGTTCCTGCAGCTATGACTCCGTATCTCTGCTCCTCTTGGGAAAAACCCCTTAGAAGAGTTATTTATATTCTGTATTTCTAGTTATTCTCCTTTTGTTCTCTCTGGAACCTCCTCTTGTCAGGCCCACTTCCCCCTTCTCAAAAACTGTTTTTGTCATGGTCACTAATGACTTTAAAATTGTCAAGCTCAAAGGTAAATCTCAGCCTTCATTTTATTTTAACCACCAGTGACATTTGTTGCAGTTCATCAGCTCTTCCTTCTTAAAACACTTTTTTTTTCTTTTTTTACCATGTAAGCAGGGGGTAAATTCTATTTATTGAAATATAAGAACTCAACACATTCTACATAAAGCACTACCAAAACCCACCAAATGTTCTTTGGTTGAAATACAGATGATAAACTTTGAGATGCGTTCTGATTCTTCTGATATATGAGCTGAAGGTTTTGCTTTCCACAGTTTTTACAGCTGAGGCTAAACGTTTAATAAAGCTGGGCATGCAATAAGCCAATGCCCCTGCAGAGAGGAGTTAACCATGCTTTTCTCGGCTGTTGGTGAATATTCATTCATTTCTGCGACATAAGCCCCATTACTCATGATCTATAACTTCTGCTGCCATAAAGAAAGATTATACTCCTAAAGGATTGGTGGTCCTTTATCCTAATCCACAAAGAATGAAGCAATTATTTTCTAAAATACAAAATGTTCCCCTGTCTTAACTCTAATGCAGGAGAATGATGTCCTGAACCCCGACCGTGATAAGTTATATCACTGTTACAGTTCCACCAACACAACATATCCTGATTTAAATTTACACCATGATGTCTTTTAGTGATTACATCTTCCAGTGATTATATATAAATGCTGTTATTCTTTCTAGGCATCTCAAACATACCACCCAAAGTTAAACATTTTTATCTTTCATCTTCCTCTCACCTTCAAACCACAGAGGGGATAGACAATTAAATACTTTCCCAGACAACTAGTTCTCCTCTCTTCTCTACACTTCCTCTTCATTCTTTACTCTCAGATCATCATCTTGCTTCTTATTTCACTAAAAAAAAATCTTCCCTTGCTGACTTTTCCAAATCAAGGAAAGGCAGCTCTTTTCTCTCAGGTACTATTCAAAAAATACTTGATGTCAGTGTGACATGTTTCTCTTTAAGAACGCATGTTCAATCTGTCAGCAGATGCAGTCGATGCCACAGAATTCAATAGTTTTTTGTTTTTGTTTTGTTTTCTTTTACCACCATTACCACCCTACTCTAAGAAATGTACAATCACTTCTTTTCTTTTTTTTTTGTGATACGCGGGCCTCTCACTGTTGTGGCCCCTCCCGTTGCGGAGCACAGGCTCCGGACGCGCCGGCTCAGCGGCCATGGCTCGCGGGCCCAGCCGCTCCGCGGCATGTGGGATCCTCCCGGACCGGGGCACGAACCCGTGTCCCCTGCATCGGCAGGCGGACTCTCAACCACTGCGCCACCAGGGAAGCCCTACAATCACTTCTTGATTGGTCCACCTCAAGTAGATAATTGATCTCCCAGTGCTCGTCTTTGTTCCTCTTTATTCTTTTATCCTCAGAGCAGCCCAAATGTTTATTGTCTGCTTTTCTTTCTAGGGTGTCACTGCCATGAGAACAGGAACTTTTTATGTTTTGTTCGCTGCTACTTCCCCAGCACCAAGTACAGTGCCTGGCACATAGTAGGAACTCAAAACAATGTCAGTTGAAGGAATCCACTAATCTGTGAGCTTTCCAAACCAGGACCTTCGCATATCAACTTTTGTATTTCTTGTGCATCATGCCCTATTAGGCAAAGAGCAAGTGTTCAAAATATATTTGTTCAATGAATCACTGAGTTACTGGGGAGTCATACAAGTAAAGCACAAATTCCTCTCTCTAGCTCTTTTCACAGGTTGTCCTTCTGTTCCCGTCATTGAAAGTGCACTGTAAAAAGTCAAAGGGATAAATCTCTCCAGAATTAATAAAGGATCATTTGTTAGGATGAAGATCTGTGGATCAGAGTGGATTAAAAAAAAGGCTGGAGGCAGGGATTCTGTTGAATAGGGAGCACAGAAGCAAAGCTACCCGGGTGGTTGTTTGCAGGGAGATGAAGACGCGAACTCTCTATATGAGAGATTATAACGTCTCTCTCTGCAGCAAAATGGGGGTCTATGAGACTTGAGAAGCTGAAGAACTAATACCATGGGACTTTAGCATAGTAGGAAATGGCTGGTTTTCCTTTTTTCATCTATTTACTCTTATCTTCCCGTTTGCTGCATTCCTTCTTTCCTTCTTTCTTTCTTTCCTTCTTTTCCTCCCTCCCTCCCTCCTTCCCTCCCTCTACTTGCTTTGAGCATTTGCTATGCGCCAGGCATAGGAGGAGGTGAACACACAGACAAGACCCATGTACCAATAGAGTTTATGGTACTGGATTGGGGGAACAGGGAGAGAGAGTCAAGCTAAGAAGCACAAAGAGAAGACGATGATAAAAGCTTTGATGTAGTTACACAAAGATGTAGGTACACCCAAGATGCGATTCCTATAGATGTGGATAAATGAGATTGTGTGGAAAAAGGACATTCCCCAGCAGATTTTGAGATTTGATCTGAGTTTTAAAGAATGAGTAGGAATCTTTTGGCTGATAAAAAGAATAAAGGCATTCAAGAGTAGTGACAGCAATGTGGATATGCTGAGGACATAGCAGGGTATGTTTTGGAAACTATAGTTGTCCCATGTGTCTAGGGAAGACATGGCACGTGAGGTCGGTTAAGGAGATGAAGTGAAAGGAAGGCAGAAGCCAGATTATGAAGTTCATAGAAATTAAAATGAAGAGTCTGAATTTATTCTGGGTGCACTGGAATGTAATTTTAGGATTATAGCCAGGAAAGTAAAACAATCAGAATTTTGTTATGATAAGGTAACATTAACAAAGATAAAGTTTCTTTACTTATTGGGGACTTTTTATGTGCCAGGCAATGTTTAAGAGCTACTTGTGTAGTATCTCATTCAATTCTCCTAACAAACCTCCAAAAAAGTATAATTAGGCTCATTATAGAGGTAAGGAAATGGAAATTTAGAGAAGTTTCCCTTAGGGATCTGGTTAGTGTGTGA
>NC_041214.2:143389997-143405264 GCF_002837175.3 Physeter macrocephalus
GGCATGTGGGATCCTCCCGGACCGGGGCACGAACCCGTGTCCCCTGCATTGGCAGGCGGACTCTCACCACTGTGCCACCAGGGAAGCCCTTTCTTCCAGTTTTATTGAGATATAATTGACATACAACACTGTATAAGTTTGAGGTGTACAGCATAATGACTTGACTGACATACATCATGAAATAATTATCACAATAACTTTAGTGAACACCCATCATCTCATACAGATACAACATTAAAAAAGTAGAAAATTCTTTTTCATTGTGATGAGAGTTCTTAGGATTTACTGTCTTAACAGCTTTTATATATTATAACATACAGCAGTGTTAATTATATTTATCATGTTGTACATTACATCCCTAGTACTTATTTATCTTAGAGCTGGAGGTTTGTACTTTTTGACCACCTTCATCCAATTCCCTCTATCCCTACCCCCCCCACACCTCTGGTAACCACAAATCTGATCTCTTTTTCTACAAGTTTGTTTGTTCTTGAAGCATAATTGAACTACAACTATATTAGTTCCTGGCATACAACATTGTGATGTGATATTTCCATACATTTCCAAATGATCACCCTGATAAGTCTAGTTACCGTCTGTCACCCTACAAAGATATTGCATAATTATTGACTATATTCCCCACACTGTACATTTCATACCTGTGACCCATTTATTTTGTAATTGAAAGTGTGTACCTTTTAATCTCTCTCACTTATTTCTCTCTTAATCCCAGTCCCTGGCAACCCCTCTGGCAACCATCTGTTTGTTCTCTGTATCGATGACTCTGTTTCTGTTTATTCTTTTATTTTGTTTTTTAGATTCCACATATAAGTGAAATCATACAATATTTATCTTTCTCTGTCTGACTTATTTCACTTAGCATACTACTTTCTAGGTCCATCCATGTTGTCTCAAATGGAAAGATTTCCTTCTTTTCTATGGTTGGGTAATATTCCATTATTTATATATATACGTACCACGTCTTCTTTATCTGTTCATCTATTGATGGGCACTTAGATTGCTTCTGTATCTTGGTATTGTAAATGATGCATCAAGGAACTTAGGGGTGCATATATCTTTTCTAATTAGAGTTTTCATTTTGGGGGGCATAAATACCTAGGAGTGGAATTGCTGGATCATATGGTAGTTTTTTTAAAGTTTTTTGAGGAATTTCCATACTGTTTTCCGTATTAGCTGCACCAGTTTACATTCCCACCAACAGTGCCCAGTGGTTCTCTTTTCTCCACATCCTTGTCAACATTTGCTGTTTCTTATCTTCTGATATTAGCCATTCTAACAGATATGAGGTGATATTTCATTGTGGTATTTTTTTAACATCTTTATTGGAGTATAATTGCTTTACATTGTTGTGTTAGTTGCTGCTGTGTAACCAAGTGAATCAGCTATACGTATACATATATCCCCATATCCCCTCCCTCTTGCGTCATCTCACCCCTCTAGGTGGTCACAAAGCAGGATGGTTTTGATTTGCATTTCCATGATGATTAGTGATGTTGAGCATTTTTTCATGTGCCTATTGGCCATCTGTATGTCTTCTTTAGAAAAATGTATATTCGCTACTCTGCCCATTTTTTAATCGGGTTGTTTGTTTTTGTGATGTTGAGTTGTATGAGTTCTTCGTATATTTTAGATAGTAACATCTTATCAGATATATCTTTTGCAACTATCTTCTCCCATTTAGTAGGTGGCTCTTTCATTCTGTTGATAGTTTCCTTCACTGTGTAAAAGCTTCTTAGTTTGATGTAGTCCCATTTGTTTATTTTTGCTTTTATTTCCCTTACCTGAGGAGACATATCCAAAAAAAATTGCTAAGACAGATATCAAAGAGTATAATATTTTCTTCCAGAAGCTTTATTGTTTCAGGTCTTACATTTAAGACTTCAGGCCATTTTGAGTTTATTTTCATATTTGGTGTGAGAAAGTAGTCCAGTTTGATTCTTTTGTGTGTAGTCTTCCAGTTTTCCCAACACCATTTATTGAATAGGCAGACTTTTGTCCATTGTACATTCTTGAATCCTTTGTTGTAGATTAATTACCCATATAAGTGTGGGTTCATTTCTGGGCTCTCTATTCTGTTCCATTGATCTATGTGTCTGTTTTTGTGCCAGTACAAAACTGTTTTGATTACTGTAGATTTGTAGTATACTTTGAAGCTAAAAAACTTGAAATTTTTAATCACCATTCTCATAGTTGTAACTAGAATAGAGGTTGAAGGGAGATAGTGGCACAGTTGATGTGGGCAATGGATTAGTATGCTATTTAACTAAACCTGGAGTGAAATTATGAGAGTGTGGACTTAATGGCAGTGGAGATTGAGGGAAAAGATGATTTTGAGACAAATGAAGGAGATAGAATTTATAGGACGGCGACTAACTGGACGTGGAAGAGCAAGTAAAGGGAGAGTGTTTAAAATGTCGATGAGGTTTATGGCTGTGGTCACTGGGTGGAAGGTAGGGCCATTCTTAGAAGGCTTGAGAGGGTTCAGATGCCCGTGTGATGCAAAACATGGACAGTCAGTTATACAGGATTGAAGTCCAGCAGAGGGTTACGAGCTAGAAGACAACCATCGGCACATAAACATGGATCAGCTGACCAATGGCTGGTTCGTAGACGGATTAGAGCAGGGGGTTTAGAATAGAGCTGTGGAAACCTAAACATTTCATAGATTACAAAGGAGAAGGAAATGTGCAAAAGGTGTTTGAAAGGGATCAGAAGGAGAAATGGGATTAAAGCTGGAATAGAGAGATATCCCAGATGCTGAGGAGGAGGGATGCTGAGACGGCCAATGATGGACAGTATCACAACAAGGACAAGTAAGAGAAGAACAGAAATATGTCCATTTTATTTGATGATGTCAGGGTCATTGTTCAACTTATCAAAAATAAAATCAACTTGTTACTGAGGAAGCTGGACCCATGTAGCAGATAGAGGAGTAGATGGAAGTGAGGGATTGGAGCAGCCAAGGTATAGGCTGAGGGAGGTGTGGGATGGTGGTTAGAGCAGGATGGGAAGGATTTGGGGGAGGGGACTGACTCCAAGGAAATGTTGGAATGATTTTTCTTGAACAGCAATTATTTTGAGAGCCCTAAGAAATAGATCTTTGACTTCTTTCAAATGTGTGTATGAGGGGAGATTCTATTTATATATCTCCTTCTAGCTTTATTCAGACTTGCAACCTGCACGAATACTATTAACTCTTTAAGTATCAAATTTTTTTTCTCTCTTTCTTCCCTCTTTACCTCTTTCTCTCTACCTACAGAAGCACAGGAGTTTAGAAAATAGGAGTTCTAATTTTAATTCACCACCAGTACATTTTTTTTTTTCATTGAGTTCATATGAACAATCCCCACCGCCATGCTGCCAGGGGAAGATTTTGAGCTGGAATAGGATGCTTATTTGACACAGTGCTGTATCCTGAGTTCTCGACAATGTCAACCTGACTTTCTCTTTCCCTAAGTCTTGATCCTTCCCTTAGAAGCAGGCCGAATCCTCGATTCCAGTTTTAGTTCTCTTTGATTGAAAGATTAAACAGTGTCATATTTCAGGTGTTTTAATACAAGAATCAGAAAACAGCTTCTCCCTTTCTTGACCAGAGTAGGGGCACAGGCGTTTATAATCCTATAAAGGGACCATGGTGAACGTTCTCTTCATCTTTATGTTCAAAATACGTTGGAGTCCATTGATTTCAGAAGCATTTCATTGCAGTGGGGGTGGGTGGGGGAGGGAGTGAAGAGAGTGGGAGTCGAATGGATGTGGAAATTTCCTCAGATGGAGTTGTTTTTGGTACCTCAGAGACTGAGGATGCTGGAGGATATGGAATTGAAGGTTGGCTCTGCCCTTTGGTACTTATACGGAGGCTTTAACTTTTCACAAGGGTCAGTGAGGCAGTCTGCACTTTCTTCACATCTGAGTTCCTCTGACTTCACTCTTACACAGTATCAAATAGCCTGGAATGAATGACATTTTCTTGTTCCTCCAGGGGATTGCCAACCCTCCCTGGAATCTCTGATTGTTCTGGTAAGGAGGACTTAGACCAGCTGGGCACCACTGAATGTCTGAGGACTCAACAAATCTCCATTGCTGGTTGTTATGGATACTCAGTGGTGGTTAAAAAGCTGCCATTGACTGGGCTGAAACCTGCAGATCAGTCCATCAGTGAGTAGTGTTTGGGAGCCTTGGCTCAGCTTGACAAATATGTGGCCAGCTGTGGTGAGTGAAGTTGTTTGTTAACATGTGAGAGTTGAAGTTTGCCAGCCCTCCTGTTTCCCCATGAGGCCCGGGGCACTGAAGCCACCGGTTACTTGCACGCTTGACCACACTAGCTAATTATTAAGAATGACAACTGAAATTTGTATCATGCCTTCTATTTATAAATTACTTCCCCACATGTTACCTTATTTGAAGCTCATAACAACTTTGAGCAGAAGGTAGTTACTACCGCTAATTTAAAGATGGGGAAAACAAGGCTCAGAATGTGTAAGAGATGTAACTAGAATCACAGAGCCAGTAAGAGGCCAGAGGGGAACTTGGTTTCCCGTCTTCCATGGCTTTGCTCTGCCTGTAGTTGCTTCTGCCCTGTTGCTAGGAATCTTTCAAAGTTTTGGCAGCCAGTGAAGTCAGTAAGTTCCTGGAGATAGAGCAAGGAGATCCAAGGCAAAGAGAACTTGGAGGTTGCTGGAGAGTGGGTGTCTTAGCACTGGTCAGCCTTGAGGTCAAATGCACTAACAATCGCACTAAAATAGCTTTGCCATCCCAGGGCATCTTGTTCCTCGAGGAATTAAAACCCCATCACTTCCAACCAGAACCTGGATGCAGTGCATTTTTAGGTCTCCCAGTGCACCATATGGAGGGTCTAGCGAATTCTATTTTAATTTAAGGCGTAGAAGCCTAAATATTTATTTTTTTCAGATTTTACACAAAAGTCTATAAAGGAAGAAAAAAACTAAGAATAATTGAAACAATAATCAATACATTTCCAGTAAAGTTTGTTTTCTATAATTCAAGCATATACTTTTTCATAGGTGAGTCTTCTAAAGGAAACAGGATTTTTTTTTTTAAATGAAGTGATCTTTTAATATATGGTCATTAAAAATAGTGTATTGGTTAAGCAAATAATGGTACATCCTCATGAGTCACTACAGAGTTTTTAAACTTGATGGTGCTGAAAATATCGAATGAAACAGAAACATAACAATATATTGTTATGTTTAAATAGCAGCATATACAGCAGCATTAAGAAGGGCATGTGTGTATGTGTATTGTAGGGAGGAGAGGGAGGAGAGAGAGAGTGACAGGACTGGGAGGATAGATACAGAACCTTCCTTAGTAGCAGTTGCTACCTCTGATTCAGGGATGTGCTAATTGGGTCATTTGGGAAGCAGACACTGTGACAAAGTTAGGAGTGCAAAAGGATTATTAGGAATTCGACAAATGGTGCTAGGAAAACCGGATATCCACATGCAAAAGAACCAAGTTAGACCCCCTACCTTATACTACCACATACTACAAAAGTTAGCTCAAAATGATCAAAGACCTAAATATAAGACTTAAAACTATAAAACTCTTAGAAGAAAAGAGGGGAAAAGTTTGATAACGTTGGATTTTACAAAGATTTCTTGGATATGACACCAAAAGCACAGGCAACAAAAGTGAAAATAGGTAAATTGGACTCTATCAAAATTGAAAACATATGTGCATCAAAGGACAATCAACAGAGTAAAAAGATAACCTATGAAATGGGAGAAAATATTCACAGACTATATATTTGAAAAGAGGTTAATATCTAGAGTATGTAAACAACTACAACTCAACCACACACACACACAAAACATATAATCCAACTTAAAAATGGACAAAGGACTTGAATAAACAGTTCTCCAAAGAAGATATACAAATGGTCAACAAGCATGTGAAAAGATACTCAACATTACTAATCACTAGGTAAGTGCAAATCAAAATCACAAGATACTACCTCATACCCATTAGGATGGCTGCTATCAAAAAATAAAAATTAAAAATAACAAGTTTTGATGAGAATCTGGAGAAAATACAGCACTTGAGCATTGTTGGTGGGAATGCAGAATGGTGCAACCACTATGGAAAACAATATGGTGCTTCCTCAGAAAACTAAAAATATTTTTACCATATGATCTAGCAATTCCATTTCTGGGTATATAACCAAAAGAATTGAAAGCAGTGTCTCAAAGAGATATTTGCATACCCATGTCCATAGCAGTGTTATTTATAATAGCCAAAATGTGGAAGCAACCCAAGTGTCCATGAACAAATGAATGGATGAACAAAATGTAATTTATACATACAATGTAATGTTATTCAGCCTTAACAAAGGAATGAAATTCTGACACATCCTTGAGCCTTGAGGACATCGTACTCAGTATTTGTCAAAAAGACAAATACTGCATGATTCTACTTACATGAGGTCATCTAGAGCAGTCAAGTTCATAGAAACAGAAAGTAGAATGGTAGTTGCCAGGGGTTAGGGGAGGGGAAGATGGGGAGTTGTTAAATGGGTACAGAGTTTCAATCTCAACAACGTGAATATACGTAATACTGTTGAACTGTATACTTAAAAAGGGTTAATAAGGTAAATTTTATGATATGTGTATTATTTCACCACAATTGAAATTTAAAAATGGATTATTGGGGAGTAACACCTGTGAAAGAAAAGGGGAGGAAGGAATATTAAGTAGGAGAACCACCAGACTGTGTTGTAGACAGTCTCTATCAGGCCAGTAGGAGCTCAGGAGCAAAGATAGCCCATTAGAAGGGGCTGCATTGGACAGAAATGGCTAGTCCTTTGCATCACTTCCTTGACTTTGGTTACCATGAATTTGGCTACCATGGCCTTGCTCAGTCATCATTTGGGGGTTGCCCTGAGATGAGCAGGACCTCAGCTTGGAAGCAGAGGCAGGTGCTGAAGGAGTTAACCTTTGGAGGTTGTCAGCCAGTCACATTTACTGAAGCTGGACAACAATTCCTTCTTTGAACATCATCTGAGTGACACATCTCTATGACTGCCACATGGGACTAAGAGTGAGTTTTATTTTCCTTTAGTTTGCATTTATTTGTACTCCACATTTCTAATAATAAATCTGACATTTTAGTCAGAAAAGAAATATAAGTTATTATAATATATGACAACTAATTTTAACTGTTGAGCAATTAGTTCCATATTAAATATCCATTTCAGATTGTTACATTCAGATCCCTACCACGTAAACACATTCCATCATAATAAATCAAGGAGTTATGAATCCACCTGTGAATCTGAAATAAAATGATTGTTCTGTCATATCAGTTCATACTGTAAATTTGATATTGGCATATGAAATGGGCATCAACCTTAGATATTGCCTACTTTAAAAATAATTAATTAATTTATTTATTATTTATTTTTGCCTGTGTTGGGTCTTCGTTGCTGCGTGCAGGCTTTCTCTAGCTGCGGAGAGCGGGGACTACTCTTGGTTGCGGTGCGTGGGCTTCTCATTGCGGTGGCTTCTCTTTGTTGTGGAGCACGGGCTCTGGATGCACAGGCTTCAGTAGTTGCGGCTCGCGGGCTCTAGAGCACAGGCTCAGTAGTTGTGGTGCACGGGCCTAGTTGCTCTGCGGCATGTGGGATCTTCCCAGATCAGGGCTCGAACCCGTGTCCCCTTCTTTGGCAGGCAATTCTTAACCACTGCGCCACCAGGGAAGTCCCTAGATATTGCCTACTTTAATTGTATCCTGTATTTCTACCAGAGTGTAAAAGATGACGGGCCTAGTTGCTCTGCGGCATGTGGGATCTTCCCAGATCAGGGCTCGAACCCGTGTCCCCTTCTTTGGCAGGCAATTCTTAACCACTGCGCCACCAGGGAAGTCCCTAGATATTGCCTACTTTAATTGTATCCTGTATTTCTACCAGAGTGTAAAAGATGTTCAAACGGACCATTGGAAAGATATTAATCACAATACACACACCTTGGAAAGCATCATTTTATTTCTGTTGAAACAGTGGGGTCCTCCTGTCAGGCTTAAGGCAGAGATGGAGACTTTTAAAGCAGGCCAGGGTACCTGCAGGAGGACATTCAGGTATCATCATCCAATAATGCTTGTAAAACATTTTCAGATCCTCACATGAAAGGAAACTCCTAAGGATAAGATGCAAGTGAAATCATTAGAATGACAGCTCTCTTAACTTTAAATAATGTATGGGTTATATACCTGCATCCTGGGTAGGCTGGTGTCAAGAGGGCTTCATTCACAAAAGAATAAAATTTTTCTAATTTCAATGAGGGGAAGGTGAACTAAGGGAGCAAGAAAATTATAGAAAGAATTATAGATCCAAAGACTGAGAGAAATGCAGGGCTTTTGGCTTTTCTACATGTCAGGAATAATGGCACTGAGGTACTGAGAATTCATCCATGCAAAATTACTTGAGTAAAAAATTTCTTTCTCCTACAAACTCGCAAAATGGAGGCTCAATATATTGCCAGGAGATAGAAAACACTGAGTAATCACATGTAATCAAACTAAAGCTATTTCTGCTGTACACGTCTGAGACCTGGCTTTATGTCTAATTAAGCAACTGAAATGATTTATAGACTTTAACATTCACTTTAAAAGTGGGATTTGAAGGGCAAGTCTGTCTTTCTAGACTTTACCTGTTCAAATAGGAATCTTAAGTCACCAGTGGTGAAACTCAATAAAATCTCTAGTTAACAATTCGCCTGGGTTTGGATAAAGCTAAACCGATCGCATTACTAAAACTTGGCAAGATTTTCAAGTTTTCTTAACCTCCTGGCATCTTAGGAGGGCTTTTCTGTTTGTTCTGTTTTTGGTTTTTGTTTTGCATGCATTTAAGAAACTTCTATTGCATACTGGCCCCATGCAGTTAAGTACTGTTCTACGTGTTCATGATATAAGCAGTGAATAAAACCAAACAAAAATCCCTGTCTTCAGGGAGTTTCAATTCTAGTGGGAGCAGGGGGAGATAAGCAATAAATAAAATAAATAAGTTGGCATATTAGAGGATGATAAATGCCATGGAAAAGAGCAAAGTAGGGAAGAGGTACAGGGAAAGAGGGTGAGGAAAAGTGCAATTTTAAATCAGAAGAACAGGGAGGGCCTCACTGAGATGGTGACATTTGAGTGACGACTTGAAAGAGGCTTGGGGGCGAGTGATGTACATATTTGGAAAAGAGCGCCCAGGCAGAGGAAACAGCAAGTGCAAAGGCCCTGCCTCAGTCAGAGCAGGAGACGGATGATACAATCAAATTGGATATTTTGAGGAGAGTTGAAAAAAGTGATTATTTTTAAAAATGTGGGCCCTTTAGATTGCTTCCTTGTCTTGGCTACTGTAAATAGTGCTGCTATGAACATTGGAGTGCATGTATCTTCTCAAATTAGAGCTTTTGTCTTTTTTGGATATATGCCCAGGAGTGGGACTGCTGGATCATATGGTAACTCTATTTTTAGTTTTTAAAGGACCCTCCATACTATCTTGTAATAAACTATAACAGGAAAGAATCGGAAAAAAGATATATATATATATATATATATAAAAAACATTGAATCACTTTGCTGTACACCTGAAACTAACACCCAGAACTAACACTAAACTTTACACAATATTGTATAAATCAACTACACTTCAATTAAAAAAAACTGTGGGCCGGCTGTAAGGAAATGATAAGGGACAGCGTGGTTTCCCGAAGCTAGAGATGTGGGCACTGTAATTGTCACTAGTCCTGAGGGGATGACTGCGCAGTGGTTTGGGAACCTCGGAATAAGAGCCTGCGTGGAGAGTCTGCCTGATGGGAGCCGTGACCTTAGGTTGAGGGACGCAGTGCCTGCACCAACACTGCAGGAAGGAAGCACCGCAAAGGAGAGAAAAGGAGACTCTAACCTCGCATTCGTCCTTCCTTCACATCTTCTGCTGTGCTCTGCCCTGGCTGAATCCACCTGGAAGCAGAGGGCCAGGGGGACCGTCGCGGTCATTCATGGAGTTCATCCTTCCAGGGTACAGAACAGGGCTGAGAAGCGTGGGGAGAGGGTCTGGAGGGACATGTACTGAAGACACTCAGCACAAGCTCTGAGGTGAGATCATGGCTGACATGAGAGGAATAGCAAGGATGTCCCTGTGATTACAGAGGAGTGATTGAGTAGGAGTTCCAGGAAATGAGTCAGAGAAACAGCAGACTAGAATTGGATAGCATTGTTGGGGCTTGTAAAGTCCTTAGCTCTTACTACGAATGAAACAGGGAGCTGATGGACAGGTCTGTGTGAAAAGGTGATGAGGGCTGACATATCTTAAAATTATGTCTCTGGATGCTGGGTTAACAATAGACTGTGGTGAGACAAGGATGGAATCGTGAGACCAATGAGGATGCTGTTGCCTAATTCAGGCAAGAGAGATGGTAGTTTACAGGTGGATGCAATGGAGATTGTAAGAAATGGTGGGTTTCCAAATAAATTTAAAAGTAGAGCCAACAGGATTTTCTGACAGACTGAATGGCATATGTGTGTGTGAGCAAAGGAGAGGAGTCAAGGAACCAAGGATGACTCCTAGTCGCAAGGACAGAGTTGCTGTTGATTGATTTGGGGAAGACTGGAAAGAACAACATTTGGGGAGGAAAGCTCAGCAATCAGTTTTGGACACGTTGAGTTTAAGGTGTCTGTTGGGACGTGGTGAATAGACAGATGGCTTTATGAGTCTTGGAGTAAGGTCTTACCAGGAAATAGAAGTTTTTTAGATGTTAATGTTAGATGGTCTTAAAATTCATTAAATGAGTTGCGATCACCAAAAGAGTGAGGGTGGAGAGACATGACAGGGCGACCAAAGACTGGGGCCTGGAGCACTCCAACGCTAAGGAGAAACCAACAAAGAAGACAGAGAAGGAGCTGCCAGCACAGCAGGGAGAAAAAAATAACAAGAAGAGGAGATGGTTTCCTGAAAACAAAGTTAAGAACATATTTCCAGGGGGAGAGAGTAATCAACAGTGTCAGCTGCCGCTGATAAATCAAGTATAATGAGGACTGAGACGAACCATTGGCTCGAGAAGCTTGGAGGTCATTAGTGTCCTTGGCATGTCCAGATTTCCTAGGGTAGTTGGGAGAAAAGCTGATTAGAGTGGGTTTAATGAGAATGGGAACGGAAATATGTGCACTGGAAATAATTAGCATAGATTTCTCTTGAGTGTTTTGTATCAAAAAAGATACCACTCAAAATGTTTTGAGACTTCCCTGGAGGCACAGTGGTTAAGAATCCGCCTGCCAACTCAGGGGACACGGGTTCCATCCCTGGTCCGGGAAGATCCTACATGCCACAGAGCAGTTAAGCCCGTGTGCCACAACTACTGAGCCTGCGCTACAGAGCCTGCATGCCACAACTACTGAGCCTGCGAGCTACAACTACGGAAGCCCACGCACCTAGAGCCCATGCTCTGCAACAAAGAGAAGCCACCGCAATGAGAAGCCCGTGCACCACAACGAACAGTAGCCCCTGCTCACCACAGCTAGAGAAAGCCCGCACGCAGCAATGAAGACCCAATGCAGCCAAAAATAAATAAAAGAAGATAAAATAATTTATAAAGAAAAAGAGGTGTTTTGCTGTAAAGATAAGTAGAAAAATAGGGCAGTAACTGGAGGTGGGTGGAGTTAAGAGAAATTTTTTTTAACGAGGTAGAATAGCATGTTTTAGGGAGATGGGGACGCTCTAGCGGAGAAGAAAAATCAAAGATTCAGGAGAGAGAGAAGAGAAGAAATTGCTGGTGAATTGTCTTTGAGGAGGCAAAGGTGGGGGAAGCTACTGATCATATTGAGAGGTTGTCCTTAGATATGAGTGTGGACCATTCATTCATAGCAGTGGTTTTCAAAATTGCCCATTAGAATCACTTGGGGGAGCTTTTAAAACTCCTGTTGTCCACCTCTTATCCCCTAAAATTTAAAAACAGTCTCTGGGGGAGGACTTTTAGACACATTTTTAAAAAATGTTTCCCACATGGCTCTCAAGCTTTTAGCATGTGTCAGAATCACTCCTAGGACTTGGTAGAATGCAGATTGCTGGGCTCCAACCCCAGAGTTTCTGATGCAGTAGATCTGAGTCCATCTGAGAATTTGTGTTTCTAATATCCCAGGTGATATTGTTGCTGCTGGCTGGGGACCACTCTTTAAGGATCACTGATGATAGTAATAGGAGAAAATTATAGTGTATGGGGGCTAATGATGGTAGGTGGGTCAACTTGAGGAAGTTCTCTTCCGATGATTTAAAGATTCTCAGTGAAGTGAAAAGAGAGCTGATCATTTGGGAGTGTGACGAAAGGGTGGGACGGTGTCAAAGATTCAGGAGAGAGGAGAAGGTATCTCACAATCATTGAATAAATGTGAGTATGGGTGGGTGGTCTAAGGAAGTGTAGCATAATTTGGGGGCAGCAACAGAACCCACTGGAAGTTGGAAGTCATGAATTAAAAATGAGACCAACCAACATGTTTTTTCCATTTTACCCTCGCCATGTTTAGTTGCAGAGATGCAAGTGTAGAGAAGGTAGAGAGATGAACTTGACCAGGGTTCAAGTTTTGCTAAAAATGTATTACAAAGTGAGAGAGGAGCAAGGGATTGAGATTGTTCACCAGGGAGGTTTTACAATGATTGAAGTGGAATTTAAGTTTGGGGTCAGGGGGAAAAGGAAGACACTAAGAGAATGAGTGGAAAGGGGGCAGGGTTAAAGGAATGACTGTTTATTGGCGCAGAAGGACTGTTGGATGTTAGAGAATATAATTTTTGAAATGGATATTAAGGAGGGGTTGCATTTATTTACTATGACTAGGCCTGGGTTATGACCAGGGGTGTCCGTGGCTGAGAAACTGTTCAGATCAAGATTATGGAAGAGAGGAGTTTAATGAGCCGAGAGTCTGGGGTGTTGGGAACATCATTCATATGAGTAATAAAATCACTAGGATTAAAGATAGAGGTGGTTTTGGAGAGGGAATGACAGTGAGCTGGACGCTAAGGTTTTTGAGATACAAGAGGAATTCGAAGCTGAGCTTTTCGGAAGGATAGACGGTGTAGACGTGAGAATCAAGAAAGACATTTCCCAAGCTCTCCACTCGGAATCTGAGGCAGTGGGAGAAAGTAACCACCTCTTGAGAGGGTTTGGGGGGCAGCACAGCATGCCCTTGGGGAGATCCAGGTATCTGTTAGACTAGGAAGGGCAATAAAGCCCCTGCGGAGAGTTGAGGTGATTGGATGTTTTGAGGGCGTCTGGCTCGAGTTCCAGAGGGCACAGTGGAAGAGTTTAGGGGAGAGTCAGGGATTGAAACAGACCCAGGGATATGGCGAGATCTGGGGGATTAGATTAGAGGAGATGATAGGTCACCTAGGAGTTGGAGCTTCTTGGGTTGACCCGTATAATTAGTGGGATGGGCCATAATTAGGTGAATCCTCATGGCCTCAAAGTTGATTCTTTGAATGTTGAGAGGTAGTAGGGAGTGGGGGCCTGGGACACCCCCTTCAGGGCTTCTGAATGATCTGTGGAGGCCAGGGAGGGGTGGTCTCACTTTGAGGACATGAGGCTTTCTCGTCTCCTGAGGATGGAGTCTTGGGTGCATAGAGAGGAGATGTTTAACCCAGAGGGCACAGCCAAAATCATTTTAATTAAAGGAAGTGATCTTGTAAATGTTGCCAGATTCAGAAAAAAAACTCAAATGATTATATGGAGAATTAATATAACTTTTTGGAAAAGGACTCACTCCTTATTTCCAGTATACAAGACACAAAGGATAAAACAAAAATGTAGAGAGATTCCCTGCATCTACCTCTCTCTGTTGGTTGATTTGGTTTCATTTTTCTAGCTTTTCCAGATTTTATTTCAATGTATCTTATCCAAGTTGCCCACATAGTTGCTTTGACTTTGTACTACGCTTTATGAAAATGGCCATTAAGATTTCTTGGCAGAACCTTATCTGCAGGCAACCTCAGATATTTTGTTCTGGTATTTCTTTAAACCTTAATTTCTCTGGATTTGGTGGTGTCAAATTCAATCTAAATAGTATTTGCCGAGCTTTGGTGTGCATGGTAATGGTTATGTCCTCTGGGAGATGCAGAAGAGCTCTCAGATGCTGGGTAGCTTAAATGAACCTAAATATTGCTTTGCATTTCTCAGCATTTTTTTTTTCCTGCTGAACATTTCCAGATAATATCAAAAGTGCATACTGAACTTGAATTTGTTCTATTATGGCCATTATGAAAATTAAAATTTCTAATTTAAGAAAAGGCCTGTGCATGTAGAAACCCTCGCCAGCATTACATTGATTGTAGGGCAGAAATTATTTTATAGTTATAACTAGAAAATCTAGAATATATGAACGGGTTTCTCCTCTAGCTACTGCCACCTATCTCTGTTCTTTATAGCCAAACTCTTGGAAGATGTTTCTACTACTTGTTAGCTACATTACCACTACCTTCTATACTCTTTCACACCTACTCTGTGCAGGTGTTGTCGCTAGCATTCACCAAGATCACTAATGCTCTCTGCGTTGACAAGGTCTTAGCCTCCAGCTTTATCTCCATGGGATGAGTGTTTAGTCCTCACCTTGTTCTCTCACCAGTTTTGACTCAGTTGATCATTTTTTCCATCTTGATATATTTTCTTCTGTTGCCTTCCTGAATTCCACATTCTCCAGGTTTCCTGCTTCTCCCCTGGCTGTTCCTTATCAGAACCCTTTCCTGCTCCTCTTCCTCTTTCAGGTCCATAGGATGTTGAGGATGTAGTCTTTGGCCCGTGTCTTTTCTAATTAACACTCATTTCTTAGTTGCGCTCATGCAATCCTGAGGTTTTAAAAATTATCAATAAGATGGTGGTTTCCAAATCTTTATTTCTAGCCAGGAGTTCTCCCTGAACTCCAGAGTCAAGTGTTCAATTATTTGACATCTCCATTTAGATGTCTAGTGAGTGTCTCAAACTTACCAATGCCCTCGAGCTGAAGCCTGATGTCTTCCTCTCTCCACTTTTCCCCATTTCAGTGAAAGACACCACCACTTACTTGGTTACTCAACCTCAACCATCACGCTTCTTTTCCTTATACCCCAAATATGCTAGTAAATCCTTTGGCTCTACCTTCGAAATATGTCAAAAGTCCAGCCATTCTTTTTTTTTTTTTTTTTTTTTTTTTTTGCGGCACGCGGGCCTCTTACTGCTGTGGCCTCTCCCGTTGCAGAGCACAGGCTCAGCGGCCATGGCTCACGGGCCC
>NC_041214.2:143405333-143451777 GCF_002837175.3 Physeter macrocephalus
AGCTGCTCCGCGGCGTGTGGGATCCTCCCGGACCGGGGCACGAACCCGTGTCCCCTGCATCGGCAGGCGGACTCTCAACCACTGCGCCACCAGGGAAGCCCCCAGCCATTCTTCATCATTATCACCCTTGTCAAAGCTTTCACCTGGACCGCCACCAAAAGCCTTCAACTTATCTCTCACTCTTGTTCTCCTAGAGCCTAATTTGCATACAGAAAACAAAGTGATCTTTTAGAAATGCCAATCAGATTATGCCGTTCTTATCTCGGAACACTCCAAAACACTTTGTATCCCAGTGACTATAAAATACAAAGACAAGGGTCTACATTTCCAAGCCATTTTCTATCACGCTCCCCCTTTTCTTTCTTTTTTTTTTTTTTTTAAATTTATTTATTTTTGGCTGTGTTGGGCCTTCGTTTATGTTCGAGGGCTTTCTCTAGTTGCGGCAAGCGGGGGCCACTCTTCATCGCGTTGCGCGGGCCTCTCACTGTCGTGGCCTCTCTTGTTGCGGAGCACAGGCTCCAGACGCGCAGGCTCAGTAGCTGTGGCTCACGGGCCCAGTTGCTCCGCGGCATGTGGGATCTTCCCACACCAGGGCTCGAACCCGTATCCCCTGCATTGGCAGGAAGATTCTCAACCACCGCGCCACCAGGGAAGCCCACGCTCCCCCTTTTCCATGCACCCTGGCCACACCGGTCTCCTTGCTGTTCCTTGAACATACTAAATATGTTTCTACCCACATTTTTGCCCTTGCTGTTTCCTTTGGCTACACGGCTTTCCCCCAAGGTATACACAGGCTTGCTTTTATTTTTTTCAGGTCTCTGTGCAAACGTCATCTATTCAGAGAGGACTTTCTGGACCACCTTATCTGAATAGCCACCCCCCTCCCCCCATGCTTGCCATCTTTCTACTACACTTATTGTTCTTCTTTGAACTCTGTACCACCTGAAGTTATATTGTATATTTATTTGTTTATTTTTGTTCCTTCCAATGGAATGTAAGCTTCCCAGAGCCAAGGATCTTATTTTATTTCTCTGCTGTGCCTGAGACATTTAGAACACTTTCAACCTAGGAAAAATGAAATTACTGCTGGTGAGGTGAGCCAAGGTTGCAACTCCCTCCAGGGAGAGTTTTGATAATGGTAAACATTTGACAGATGGCCTGGAGTTATCTTGCTCTAACAGTTGTTAAGGTCTAACTAACTATTTCTGATAAGGAAACAGAAAGAACATTTTGTATTTTTATGTTTTAAACCTTGCGGTAGTGAGCCAGGCCCATAATAAGTTCTCAACAAATTTTTGTTGAATAAATGAATTAAGAAATGAAAGAATAAACGCAAATATATGTGTATGTACATGAGTTACACAGAGATCATCTTTAAAATTGCTGGATCTTCAGATAATTTTTTATTTGGTAACAACTATGCCTGTAATGTTAAAAATATTATTTAATGAGGCAAAATAATTTCACTTTGCTTTAAGTATTAAAATGATTGTGACATTCTTTCTCTATGACTTAGCTAGGTTTAAAGCAAAAGAACTTTCCGTCACTGAAAGGAAAATATGAGTGTATTTTAATTAACCAAAGATATGAACTCTTACAAATATACTTAAATTGTAGGTGGAGAACCATTTAAGACAAAATTATCTGTGTTTTTCAAGCTTTTACATATCAACCCCTCATGACAGAAATTTCTGGAAAAACTACATGTCTACAATAAAGACATATACAGATGATTTCTTCAATTTTGGAGTATTGTATTTTTCCACTCTTGCGTTTTTACCATACAAAGAAATTAGAGTTTTACTTTCTTGGACATGAAATTCCGTCCTCCCCTTTCTGTGGTGATTGTGTTAGACTCTTGTTTCTCTCTTTTGCATTTCACACAGAGCATAACAAGAACTGAGTGTAGAAAGAGCAGGAACTTGGAAAGGGTATGAGTCAAGCTGTCAGCAAGTGTGGTTTCCGGTTCCTGTTTTACCTCTCAGTAGCCATGGGACCTTGGGCAAAGCACTAACCTCTCTGTGTCTCCAAAAAGAGGGTAGTTTTGTTGGCTTTTACGATGGTTTTTCACTTTACAATGGGGTCCTCAACCCCTGGACCGTGGATCAGTACTGGTCCGTGGCCTGTTAGGAACTGGGCCGCACGGCAGGAGGTGAGCGGCGGGTGAGTGAGCGAAGCTTCATCTGCTGCGCCCCATTGCTTGCATTACTGCCTGAATCATCTCCCCCGCCCCAACCCCGGTCTGTGGAAAAATTGTCTTCCACGAAACCGGTCGCTGGTGCCAAAAATGTTGTGGACCGCTGCTCTACTAGTTTCTGGACCTATAAAGTTCACACCAGTTTATTCCAGGGCTAGATTTCTTTCCACTGAGGTATACTCCTCTTCAACACTGCACTGCACCGATGAGACCAAAGTAAAGGGTTTTTAAATCATCTGGAATCCTAAATGTGGGCTACTGTTTTCATTACCTCGAGTCTAACTGTATTCATACCCTTGTATTTAAAAGAGTGAGTTCTTCATCAGGAAGTCACTTGGGTTATGTAAGGTATAAGCAGCATTCAGTAAGAGTTGGTTACTTTCCTGCATGAAGATGAATGGGACAAATGGTGTCTTTTTAAAAAAAAAATGTATATTCCTTATGAAACATTTGGCAGTTGTATCTTTTTTTTAAAATAAATTTATTTATTTATTCATTCATTTTTGGCTGTGTTGGGTCTTCCTTTCTATGCGTGGGCTTTGTGCTTGGGCTTCTCACTGCGGTGGCTTCTCTTGCGGTGGACGCGGGCTCTAGGGCTTGCGGGCTTCAGTAGTTGTGGCTCATGAGCTCCAGAGCCCAGGCTCAGTAGTTATGGCACGTGGGCTTAGTTGCTCTGCGGCATGTGGGTACTTCCCAGACCAGGACTTGAACCTGTGTCCCTTGCATTGGCAGGCGGATTCTTAACCACTGCGCCACCAGGGAATTCCCACAAATGGTGTCTTTTTGCTAAGTTTAATATGCTGGGTTTAATATAGCTGGGAAAAAGGCAGGACAAAATGAGGGTTTGTCCTTACAACACACTATTGTACTGAGAGGAGAGCGTTCTTCTATAATATGAGAGGGTTAAGAGAAGAGTTCTCTTCTATAATATGCATTTCAGATGTCAGAATTTTCCCTGAGGATACTCAGGATGTGAAAACACAGGATACTCGTCCCAGATAACTGAGGTGCCTATCAAAGGAATATTTTCAGTGAGCCCAGACTCTTGCATCTTCCCATACATAGAAAAGCGCTAAATTCCTTAACTTGACATATCTGGTTTTCTTTAATTAACAATAATCTTTTGATGTTCGGACTACCTGCCCTTTGTTGCAAAACTCCTATATATCCTGGCTCTCCCCTTCACCTCCTCGTAGCAGTTCTCTCAGGGTTACTTGAGATGCTGCCTCCTGGGCTTGAAGTCCTAAAAATTTCCGCCTAATAAAACATAACTCTCAACAGCAACAACAAAAAATTTCATACATGTCAAGCTTTTCTAAAATTGACTTTATTGATGTATGATTTATATACGATATAATGCACACATTTTACGTGTACAGTTCTATGACTTATGACAAATGTATAAGCCATGTGCTGTGGGTTAAATTGTGCCCTCCCCCCCCAAAAAAGTTATGTTGGAATCTTAACCCTCAGTACCTCAGAATGTGACCTTATTTGGAGACAGTGTCTTACAGAGGTAATCAAGTAAAATTGAAGTAATTAAGTAGGCCCTAATCCAATATAATTGGTAACCTTATAAAAGGGGGAAATTTGGACACAGAGGCATGCATGCAGGGAGAATGCCATGTGAAGTTTGCACCTATGCTTCCACAAGCCAAGCAACTACCAGAAGGTAGGAGAGAGGCCTGAATCAGATCCCTTTTTTGCCTTCAGAAGGAACAGGGACCAGCTGACATCTTAATCTTAGACTTCTAGCCTCCAGAATGGTGAGTCAATCAAGTTTTCTTGTTTAAGTCACTCAGTTTGTGATTCTTCATGATGGCAGCCCTGGGAAACTGATATACCTTGTAGCCATCACTCCAAATAAGACAGAGAATATTATCATCACCCGTGAAAGTTCCCTGATGTCTTCCTGCAGTCGGTCTCCACCCTTCCTCCCAACTCCAGACAACAAAACACTGATCTGATTTCTATCACTATAGATTTATTAGACTTTTCTTTTTTTTTTTTTTTTTTTTTGTGGTACGCGGGCCTCTCACTGTTGTGGCCTCTCCCGTTGCGGAGCACAGGCTCCGGACGCACAGGCTCAGCGGCCATGGCTCACGGGCCCAGCCGCTCCGCGGCATGTGGGATCCTCCCGGACCGGGGCACGAACCCCTGTCCCCTGCATTGGCAGGCGGACTCTCAACCACTGCGCCACCAGGGAAGCCCTATTAGACTTTTCTTAAACTTCATATAAATAGGATCATGCAGCATGTTCTCTTTTGTGTCTAGTTTCTTTCACTCAACATACTATTTTTGAGATTTACCCACTTTTTTTGCCTGTGTCGTTCATTTTTATTGTCAAGCTGTGCTCTCTACTCTCCTTTCCCCAAGTTGTTGTGACTCAACTGATCATAAATCCATGAGTCTATTTCTGGACTTTCGATTCTGCTCTTTAACTGTTTTGGAATAGTATTTCATATGCTCTGCTACTCCAAGAGTAGTGTGAGAATAAATAATTAGTATGTTATCCAAATAAATTATGACTGAAACCCAACTCCAATCCTAAAAGACCCGAAATGGTCTGACCCAGTAAGTCAGTCAAACACAAAAAATTAATATTACCAACATATCTCTTTGCAGATATAGCAAAAGATGCCATCAAAAGGCCTATTCAATGGTACCATTTTGCCTACCTGTCATTTTGTTTGAGATCCAAATACTCAAAAATGTTGACATACATCTCAGTTCTGGGGTGCTCCTTCCTTTTGTTTCATCTTTCTCCATTCCTGTGCTCTATCAAAATTTTTCTGCACAATAAGCCCTGCCGTGCCTGGGTGCTGAAAGTGATCCATTGAACATGTATATCATGAAGCTTACCCTTATTTTTTATCCCCTTCCAGTCACATGATAATGACTTTTATCTCCAAAAATGTCTATAAAAATTCCTTAACGTTTAGGTGGCACTAGACCTTGGTATTATATTTTGATTTTACATTCTCCAACAAACTATGCCCATTATAACCATGTCATTCTTTAACCTTTTCCCCATACACGTGTACACCTGTGGCTTTTTCATTTGGAATGTCCTTTTCCTTGCTATTTACAGGACCTTAGATGGATTTCTTTTTTTTTTTTTTTTTTTTTTTTTTTTTTTTGTGGTATGCGGGCCTCCCTCTGTTGTGGCCTCTCCCGTTGCGGAGCACAGGCTCCGGACGCGCAGGCTCAGCGGCCATAGCTCACGGGCCCAGCCGCTCCGCGGCACGTGGGATCCTCCCAGACCGGGGCGCGAACCCAGTTCCCCTGCATCGGCAGGCGGACGCGCAACCACTGCGCCACCAGGGAAGCCCTTAGATGGATTTCTGTTTCTTCTACAAAGCATTCCTTAATAGTCACAGTTGACAGTGACCATTCACTCGGTCTACTGCACCAAACACAGAAGAATACACGATGGACACTCTGTAAATATTTGTTGAAAGAATAAAAAGAAATCTGCAACCACATCAGTATGTTAAAGTTTAGATTTGTAATGTTTTTCTCCTCCGGTCTAAGTTCTATGGGAAAAACAGTGATTTCCTGAAAAGAAGAACCTTTTAAATGAAAGGCTAATTTCAAAAGATACGATTGTTCTAAAATGATTTTTTATGAGCCTTCATTTAAAAGAAAATCACACCGTGGTGATAATTTATAAATAGTCCACTCTGATGGAAGAGAAGAATACATGGTGAAAAAGTGTTAAGACAGGTTTACTAGATGTTTGATCTGGGGTCAGGCTCTGGAGACTTGATGTCAGACTCTAAGCAATAGGGAACCATTAGAGGTCTTTAAACAGAGAAGCTTGATGACAGTGAGCGGATGGACTGGAGATTAAAGGGAAGAAAGAAGGAACCAGTTAAAAGAGTATTATAAGATCTCTGATCACAAGGATATGGAATAGAGAAATGGCAATAAAAGAGGGAGGAGCTAGAATAGAAAAATATTTTTAAAATAGGTTTAGTGACCAGTTGGATGTGGAGGATACAGGAGAGGAGGGATTCCAGGATATCTTAGTCCCTTCAGACTGCTATAACAAAATACCATCGACTGAGTGGCTTATAAATAAGAGAAATTAATTTCTCATGGTCTGGAGGCTGGAAGTCCAAGATCAAGGTGCTATCATATTCAGTGTCTGTTAAGTGCTTGATTCCTTAACAGGTACCTTCTCACTGTGTCCTCACATGGCAGAAGGGGCAAGGGATCTTTCCATGGCTTGTTTTATAAGGGCACTAATCCCATTCATGAGGGTTATAGCCTCATGACCTAATCACCTCCTACATGCCCAACCTCCAAATACCATCACTTTGGGGATTAGGTTCCAACATGTGAATGTTGGCAGAGACATAAATATTCAGTTCATAGCACAGGGCAACTTCGAATTCTAAATTAAATTATTGCTAGTATTTCCAACTCTCCAATTTCTCTCTATTTCACTTTCCCCTGTCCCCTTTCCTTTTCTTAGAGGGTAAAGGAAGTTAAAAAGCCAGACCAGTGGCTTCAGATATTGTCTCCATCAGATGGAGACTGACAAATAATAGACATTGTCACCGTATTATGTAGACATTTTAAAACAAAGTTTATTTTAACAATGTTTCTGTGTATAATCAAGTGACTTTAAATTCCATACACCAGGACAAGAAGACTTACTTGGCTGAAAATCAGGAAAGTGACACCGTTTTGGAGGGAGAACAAAGTAAGATGTATGAGGGAAGGACAGGAAGGAAAACATAGAGGAAGGGCTGTTGGTAATGCCTTAGTGCTATTGAGCTAATGCTCATCCTCTGTCGATGATGAGTAAGCAGACGTTCTCTAACAATTCTTCTCAATTAATAGCATTTCTTCTTTTTTTAATTTTTAAATTTTATTTTATTCGGTTTTTATACAGCAGGTTCTTAGTAGTTATCTATTTTATACATATTAGTGTATATATGTCAATCCCAATCTCCCAATTCATCCCACAATAAATAGCATTTCTGATAAACCTGATGTTCCAAATTCCTTCTGGCTTCTCTGTACTTTATCTTATTTGAAGACAGTTGGAAAGTTGTTCAGTCAAAAAGTAGAATATACCCTGTCTGTTCAGATAGAGAAATAAAAACAGAAATAAGGAAGAAAGGAAATGAAATAGAAATTTAAAAATGCCTCTCCTATGATCTCTATATGGTCATAATTGTAGTGTACGTTTATAGTACCTTTACCCTCTTCACATTCCACTTTGAAAGCAGCAGCACCACCCTCATTTTACAGATAAAGCAGTTGAGTTCCTTAACATTTAGGTAATGAATGTCTAAGATTTTATAATTTATGAGTGGCATATTCTTATCTTGACCTTTGGTTTCTTAACTATTGATTCAGGGTTTCTTATTCCAATGTAGATTTTTTTTTTTTTGGCGGGGGGGGCAGGGGTGATGGGTGGGTAGGTAATTGGAGGATTAGTAGAGAAACACACTGTCTCTTTCTAAGCCAACTGCCTGTCCTGTACTCCATCTCACACACCCAAAATCCAGTGGCAGTGGTGAGTGCTATTGAGCAAAGTGAGTTTGGCCAATTTCATCACTCTCAGATTCTGTATAAATTTTTAGTAGGTGCAGGTCGTTGTAATCACTTTTTTCCTCCATGGTCCCTGACTATACAAGTCTTGGATGTGTATTAGTTGACCACTTAAATATCTGGTTGGTCACGTGTTTTCACACACTGATTCTTCTGGCATTTGGAAAGCAATGAGTACAGTGAAGAAAAGCTGGAACAAGAACTTAACCAGGTGTGCCTTTTGTCAAGAGTTTTAACAATGAGGTCATAATGGGCAAGCCGACCCACTGCTTCCCATCTCCATGGTTTCCCACCTGTTGCACTCATGAGTCACCTCTATGACACCTCTTTTGCTCTCAGTCTGACTTTGCCTGGTCCAGACAGAGCTAGGCTTTGCCCTGACTCAGCTGCTGCTGCTCTGACTTGGTTGGTTCCCTTTGTCCCTTCCTTCTGCTCTGCTGCCCTTTTCCAGAGTTGCTGCCAACTGGCCTCTCCAGCACTTTCCAGCTCCAGCGGCTCTTGGCCTCCTGCCCCATGATTGCTCACTTCCCTGTTGCTACTTACTTTGCCTCTGTGTCTGCTTTCTGTTCTACCCCAGATTTCCCAAGCTGTATGACATTCCCTACCTGCAGGTAGTACGCACAGGTCTTCTGCACTATTTAACGGCAGATTTGTCCCTTTCCGGAGGCATCCGAATCCCATCCTCTGAAGCTACTCTTGGGGAAAGGGCCAGTCAACAATACTTACTATCATGCTTTTCCTCTCCTTCCCACATCTGACTGGGCCTTTTGTGGGGTCCATGTCTCAGCTTAGAGTGAGGCTCTTGCTTTCCTAAAGGTTGGAAGATGGCCACTACCTTAACCGTAGGGTGGGAGTGGTGGGGGGAGGGGTCTTAATTTCTCACTCAGCTTGTGCTCATTACTCCTGGGTCTTGCCACTAAGGACTGAAGAGCTCCCGTAGGAAGAGTGAATTAGATTCAGACAATGCTCCCGGTTGGATTACTGACTGACAGCTGACAGCAGATCTGACTCCTCCCCAGTATCCTCTGAAGACATCATTTAAAGCTGAAGATCCTGAGTTCTTTCTGAGGAACACTCTTCTGTGATGAAATAATATAATCCACGTATATTAAAAAGATTGCATGAAATTCTAGTTGGCCATCACTTATTATTATTTTTTTAAATACTTGTTTTATTTTATTTATTTATTTGTTTGCGCCAGGTCTTATTTGCAGCCGGTGGGCTCCTTAGTTGTGGTATGCAAACTCTTAGTTGTGGCATGCGTGTGGGATCTAGTTCCCTGACCAGGGAACGAACCCGGGCCCCCTGTATTGGGAGTGCAGAGTCTTTAGCCACTGCACCACCAGGGAAGTTCCCCGGATCCTTTTTTCTTTCTTTCTTTTTTTTTTTTTTAACATCTTTATTGGAGTACAATTGCTTTACAATGGTGTGTTAGTTTCTGCTGTACAACAAAGTGAATCAGTTATACATATACATATGTCACCATATCTCCTCCCTCTTGCGTCTCCCTCCCTCCCACCCTCCCTATCCCACCCCTCTAGTGGGTCACAAAGCACCCAACTGATCTCCCTGTGCCATGCGGCTACTTCCCACTAGCCATTAATTATTTGAAGGGACTGAGATGGGTTAGCATGCTCATTCTCCTACTGACTTCATCCTTTCTGTAGCTGTGCTCCAGTGACACAGAGACAGAGCTGGTACCAGCGTGGGCAAGGAGCAGAGCCTCAAGCATTAGCATCACCTGTCCCTTCAACAGTAAATTCAAGCTGAAGGAGTCGGATATGAGAAATTCGACTCATTTAGAATGACAGGGCCATATCCCATTGTGGGTGAGCTTGGCCATACTTTGGACTGGAACCCCCATACCTCATACTGGAACCTCCAACAATGCAAGCTAGTGGGAGAACAGGGAAGCTAAGATTGAGAGGAACCAAGGATGCAAAGATGGCCATTGGCACAAATGATGGTGCTCGTAGGGATATGGCCATCTAGCTAGATTTGGGCTGGCCTAGATTCTCTTTCAGGAGTGTTTGGGTGGTTTGGGATAGCGAGAGGACAGCCCAGTCTGGGAGTTTTTGCGTAGAAATGAAAGGCGTAGAAGTGAGATTCGCGTCTATTACTACCAGGTGGAAAGTTGAATTGGTTCAAATTTCAAGGTTCAGACGTTCATCAAGGAATACAAATGGCAGGCACAGCTCCCACATGGAGTGGGAGAAGGGCATGGCAAGTTGTCAAGGCCATAGATGAGAGGTCAGGCTGTTATAGCAGGATTTCCCACCAATACAGGACCAAGTTCTCAGTGGGCAAGCAGCTGGCCAAGGTTCTCCCAGGCTCATTAAATGGCAGCTGAGACATAGAACCAAGACAATTCTAGATTATAGTTCCTTATAGAAGGTCTTTCTTGGTTGAGATTGAATCAGTAACTGGTTGGGACTGAATCTGACAATTGAAGGAACTAATCCCTTTAGGAGAAGGGAGCTATGGAGGTGGTGGAAGGGAGTGACTAGTATAGTGTTGTGGTGACGTAGGGTGATGAGCCTTCCTGGCTTGCCGGTGACCAAGGGGAGTCCTGGGACACAGGCCTCTGAATTGTAAAACTGAGACAGTCCTGTTTTAACTGCTGGTCACCCTATGAAGAAATGTATTTGATAGTCTTGGTCAAATGCCTCCTCAAGTGTTGCTTAGGGTTAAATATGAAAAAAAATCCTTATACAAAATGTTTCATGTGGTAATTTTATGAAATGTGGTGATTTTTAAGTAATTTTGGTAAGAAACTAATATTCACTTTGATATATTTCATAATAGAATCTTAGAATTTCAAAATTGAGATGAAAATTAGATGTCATTTAGTCTCTCATTGTGTGAGTGATAAAACTGAGAGCAAAGGAGGTTAGAATAACTCAAGTCTGTATAGTTCCTTAAGAGTATACATTTTTTTTGAGTCCAAATTCTTTGCTTGGCCTCATCAATTTTTTTCTGCATCACCTAAAGTTTCTTCCTTTTTCCTCTTGTCAAGAGCCTTTAAGAAAGATCTGAAGAGTTCTCATTAAAAGGAAAATAACACCTTTCTCCTCTTTTTTATGTCTGTATAAGATGATGGATGTTAACTAAATTACTTGTGGAAGTCATTTCACAATATATGAAGGTCAAATCATTATGCTGTATACTTTAAACTTACACAGTGCTGTATGTCAATTATATCACAATAAAACTGGACCAAAAAGAAAAAAAAAAGCCTGAGGGGACCTTCAAGATGGCAGAGGAGTAAAACCTGGAGATCACCTTCCGCCCCACAAATACATCAAAAATACATCTACATGTGGAACAACTCCTACAGAACACCTACTGAATCCTGGCAAAAGACCTCAGACTTCCCAAAAGGCAAGAAAAGCCCCATGTACCTGGGTAGGGCAAAAGAAAAAAGAAAAAACAGAGGCAAAAGAATAGGGACAGGACCTGCACCTCAGGGAGGGAGCTGTGAAGGAGGAAAAGTTTCCACACACTAGGAAGCCCCTTCACTGGCAGAAACGGGGGGTGGGTAGGGGGGAGCTTCGGAGCCATGGAGGAGAGCGCAGCAACAGGAGTGCGGAGGGAAAAGCGGAGAGATTCCCGCACAGAGGATCGGTGTCGACCAGCACTCACCAGCCCGAGAGGCTTGTCTGCTCACCCGATGGGATGGGTGGGGGCTGGGAGCTGAGGCTCGGGCTTCCGACGGATCCCAGGGAGAGGACTGGGGTTGGCTGCGTGAACACAGCCTGAAGGGGGCTAGCGCGCCACAGCTAGCCGGGAGGGAGTCCGGGAAAAAGTCTGGAGCTGCCGAAGAGGCAAGAGACCATTGTTTCGGGGTGCACAAGGAGAGGGGATTCCTTCCCCGTGTGCCCACAGAAGGCAGAGCACCACCTAATCAAGATCCAGAGATGGGTGTGAGCCGTGGCTATCAATTCAGACCCCCCAGAAATGGGCATGAAATGCCAAGGCTGCTGCCGCTGCCACCAAGAATCCTGTGAGCAAGTGCAGATCACTACCCCACACCTCCCCTCCCGGGAGCCTGTGCAGCCCACCACTGTCAAGGTCCTGAGATCCAGGGACAAGTTCCCCAGGAGAATACATGGCACGCCTCAGGTTGTTGCAATGTCATGCTGGCCTCTGCTACTGCAGGCTCTCCCTGCATTCCAATTATGACTACCATACCCCTCTCTCTGCCTGGCCTGAGAGAGCAAGAGAGCCCTAATCAGCCACTGCTTTAACCCCCTCCTGTCTGGGTGGGGAAACAGACACTTGAGGGTGACCCACATGCAGAGGCGGGGCCAAAACCAAAGATGAACCCCAGGAGCTGTGCGAACAAAGAAGAGACAGGAAAATTTCTCCATGCAGCCTCAGGAGCAGCGGATTAAATCCCCACAATCAACTTGATGAACCCTGCATCTGTGGAATACCTGAATAGACAAAAAATGTTCCCAAAATTGAGGTGGTGGACTTTGGGAGCAACTGTAGATTTGGGGTTTTGCTGTCTGTGACTGATTTGTTTCTGATTTTTATGGTTACCTTAGTCTAGTTTTTAGTGCTTGTTACCATTGGTGGATTTGTTTATTGGTTTGGTTGCTCTCTTCTTTTCCTTTTCTTAAAATTTTATTACTATTTTTTATTTTATTAAAATTTGATTTATTTTGTTTTTCTTCCTTTTTTTCTGAGCCGTGTGGCTGACAGGGTCTTGGTGCTCCGGCTGGGTGTCAGGCCGAAGCCTCCAAGGTGGGAGAGCTGAGTCCATGACACTGGACCACCAGAGACCTTCCGGTCCCACGTAATATCTATCGGTGAAAGCTCTCCCAGAGACCTCTGTCTCAACACTAAGACCCAGCTCTACCCAATGACCAACAAGCCCCAGTGCTGGACGCCCCATGGAAAACAACTAGCAAGACAGGAACAGAACCACACCCATTAGAAGAGAGGCTGCCTAAAATCATACTGAGTTCACAGACACCCCAAAACACACCACTGGACGTGGCCCTGCCCACCAGAAAGACAAGATCCAGTCCCACCCACCAGAACACAGGCACCAGTGCCCTCCACCAGGAAGCCTACACAAGGCACTGAACTGACCTCACCCACTGAGGGCAGACACCAAAAACAATAGGAACTATGAACCTGCAACCTGTGAAAAGGAGACCCCAAACACAGTAAGTTAAACAAAATGATAAGACAGAGAAATATGCAGCAGCTGAAGGAGCAAGTTAAAAACCCACCAGACCTAACAAATGAAGAGGAAGTAGGCAGTCTACCTGAAAAAGAATTCAGAATAATGATAGTAAAGATGATTCAAAATCTTGGAAATAGAATGGAGAAAATACAAGAAACCTTAACAAGGACCTAGAAGAACTAAAGAGGAAGCAAGTAACGATGAACAACACAATAAATGAAATTAAAAATTCTCTAGAAGAAATCAATAGCAGAATAACTGAGGCAGAAGAATGGCTAAGTGACTTGGAAGATAAAATAGTGGAAATAACTTCCACAGAGCAGAATAAAGAAAAAACAATGAAAAGAGTTGAGGACAGTCTCAGAAACTCCTGGGACAACATTAAACACACCAACATTCAAATTATACGGGTCCCAGAAGAAGAAGAGAAAAGGAAAGTTCTGAAAAATCATTTGAAGAGATTATAGTTGAACACTTCCCTAACATGAGGAAGGAAATAATCAAATCCAGGAAGCACACAGAATCCCATACAGGATGAATCCAAGGAGAAACATGACAAGACACATATTAATCAAACTATCAAAAATTAAATACAAAGAAAAAAATTTTAAAGCAGCAAGCGAAAATAACATACAAGGGAATCCCCATAAGGTTAACAGGTGATATTTCAGCAGAAACTCTGCAAGACAGAAGGGAGTGGCAGGACATATTTAAAGTGATGAAAGGGAAAATCCTACAACCAAGAGACTTGCAAAATATTTGCAAATGAAGCACACTGACAAATGATTAATCTCCAAAATGTACAAGAAGCTCATGCAGCTCAATATCAAAACAAACAACACAATCTAAAAATGGGTGGAAGACCTTAATAGACATTTCTCCAGAGAAGATATGTAGATTGCCAACAAACACATGAAAGGATGCTCAACAACACTAATCATTAGAGAAATGCAAATCAAAACCGCAATGAGGTATCACTTCACACCAGTCAGAACGGCCATCACAATATCTACAAACAGTAAATGCTGGAGAAGGTGTGCAGAAAAGGGAACCCTCTTGCACTATTGGTCGGAATGTAAATTAATACAGCCACTACGGAGAACGGTATGGAGGTTCCTTAAAAAACTAAAAATAGAACTACCATATGACCCAGCAATCCTACTACTGGGCATATACCCTGAGAAAACCATAATTCAGAAAGAGACACGTACCACAATGTTCATTGCAGCACTATTTACAATAGCCCAGACATGGAAGCAACCTAAGTGTCCTTCGACAGATGAATGAATAAAGAAGATGTGACACATATATACAATGGAATATTACTCAGCCATAAAAAGAAACAGAATTGAGTTATTTGTAGTGAGGTGGATGGACCTAGAGTCTGTCATACAGAGTGAAGTAAGTCAGAAAGAGAAAAACAAATACAATATGCTAACACATATATATGGAATCTAAAAAAAAAATGGTTCTGAGGAACCTAGGGGCAGGACAGGAGTGAAGATGCAGACATAGAGATTGGATCTGAGGACACGGGGAGGGGGAAGGGCAAGCTGAGACGAAGTGAGAGAGTAGCATGGACATATATACACTACCAAACGTAAAATAGATAGCCAGTGGGAGGCAGCCGCATAGCACAGGAAGATCAGCTCGGTGCTTAGTGACCACCTAGAAGGGTGGGATAGGGAGAATGGGAGGGAGATGCAAGAGGAAGGGGATATGGGGATATATGTATACATATAGCTGATTCACTTTGTTATACAGCAGAAACTAACACACCATTGTAAAGCAATTATACTTCAATAAAGATATTAAAAAAAAAGAGGCTTTATCACACATAGGCCTAGTGGTTCTTTTATTAGATTCCTTCAGCCTTCTTCAGAAGCTTCTGGTAAAATGTACTGTAGAACTCTAAGGATATTGGTTGTAATGTTTCTATGACAATTATTCCTCTTACTACGAATAGCATGAATACTATTACCACCATTACTGTCATATGAGGGGGATGTGAGACTATAGTTTAATCCCAATTTCTTAGGTGGGTTGACATGCAGAACACCATGAATTCAAGGAGTCTAGCAGTACTTCTTAGCTCTGGATATCTCTTTGTGGTCCCTGTTGTAAATCTCTGAGATGGATACTTAGCTCTGGGGTCAGTCGATTTACTCTTTCCTACATGTTGTCATTTTGGTTACTGCCTGGGCTATAAGTCATATTCAGGCCTTGCATCCCTGCAGTAGGAAAAGAAATCGAGTCCTGCACAGCCACCAAAGCTTCAACCCCATAAACTGTTACGAGAGAATTCCATACCTGCAGACTGAGTCAAAATGACAAATAACTCTTCAAGCTTCAAAGTTTAGAGGATAGGTCGATTCCAACTGGAGGGTCAGCCTGTCATTTCTCATTCGATATATTGTCAGGCATCGTGTCGAACATGCCCAGAGTAGCTCCGGGGTGGGGGTGGGGGGTTGTCTGCTGCTGAGAGTCACAAACAGAAGGATGTTTTTTGAACAAGTTCATGGATAAGATGTGTTCATACTTTAAAGGTGCTTCAGGTGAGTTTGGGAGAAAAAAAAGTCCAGATTCTTCATTCCTTAAAATGTACACTAGAAGACTAGCCTTGAAATATCTCCTTGGTATTTCACCTGGACCTGTTCAAGGTTGGATTGAGAATAAATTCCATCTGGGTTAAAGTTGAAAATATAAATTTATATTTTTTCTCTCAAAACTATAAAATTACCGAATGACAGGTTAAATAAATATCATCACCAACGATTTTGTTTTTGTTTACATGATATCACTGGTTTAATTTGGGTTGAATTGGCTAATTTATTTGCCCAAGCAATGCCTTGACTACTTTGGAATTTAAAAGACACTATTTTTGTAACAAAACAAAACAAAATAAAACCAAAAAATCACTTTTTGTTCCCAGTAAAACTATGGCTTTTTAGAGCAGTGAAGAAAGAAAACGTTTGTTACCAGGGGTCCAGAAACTACGTATGTGAGACTAAAAATGTATTCTTCCATTATAACCTCAGTTATAGGAAGGGAAACTAATGTTTCAAAACTGAATGGTTCATCCTCAGAATTCTAGGGAATATTTTTCTGAACTACCCTAGAAGCTAACTTTAGTATTTAAAATCTCTAGGTAGTTCTAAAATGTCCCTTGATGATGAGCAGATAATCTCTCACAGGGAGTTTTCTTTTTTTAAAATTTGGTTAATGTCACCTTTATCATGCTTTTACACAAGCACCAAGTTCAATGTTATATAAGTAGTAATAACCAGAGTTTCAGGCTTCAGTAAATATAAGGCCTAATAAATGCAAACTAAGTGAGGTTCATTGCTTTTGCTACTTAATAAGTGTTTAGCTTAAAACAGTCACCTTTTTTTCCCCCTGATATAAGACCTTGCATGTATTTGTTGATGACAATTAAAAGTTAGCTTCATGAGAAGATCAAATTTAGCTGGTTAATAAGCCCACACTGGAACAGGGAGATTGCTTTCTCAGACGGAGTAAGAGTTTTTCTTATAATATATTGCTTTTAATAAAGAATCATCCCCTACATTAACTATTCCAATATTCATTACAAAGGAAAACATAACACAACTTATCTTGTCAGATTAAGAAGCTCCTGAATCAACCTTTGGAAGACAAAGTGGGGCTTCTGAATAAACAGATTATATTATGTAGGGCAATGCCAGCAGGCAAACTTAATTATGCTTTCTCCTAGCATGTGATAGTATTTCCCATGAATTATTGTGAGCAAACACTTGGCCCTGCAACCAATAGTGTAATTTTTAAGGTAGTCATATGGCGTGGTAGTTCTTTTGCTTTGCCGTTCTGCTTAATGCCTAGTTTAATCATAGTTTTATCATTTTCCTTAGTTTGATTCAACTCATATTTGATTTTGTAATCTTATCAAGAATAAATTCCTAGCTAATCAGTAAAGCACAGAAAGAAAGTAGGGGAAACACAGCTTATGGTTTGGACTGTGCAAATAAGAAGCACCCTCTTTGTGTAGACAGATAGAGGTTTGGAACTTGTATATATTTTCTTGTGCCGTCTCTCTGTGTGAGGTAGGCAAGCCAGATCCATCTCCTAGCCTCAGGTTTCCCATGTATAAACATGGAAAAATTGTAGTTAGGAAGAAGATTATCTAAAGTAATATAAAATATTATAACAATGTTTTATGCATAGAAATATTCCTGAAAGTTTTCATTGTCAATCTAGATTATGTGACTAGAAAACTGATTATTTGAAATGTCATTGATTAACCTTCCTATAAAACAGATTTTCATATCTCATGCTTGTTTAAAACATAACAGAGACCAGCAATAAAGCAAGCCACTGTGTTTATAATAGAAGTAATGAAAGTATACAGTTTCCATATTTTAGGATATGAAAATCTGTTTTGTAGCCAAAGTTTGATATGACACTAGAAGCAGGTGGGGCTATTTTGAGAAGAAGTCTACCAAAATCAAGGAATTCTTCCTCTGAAATGATCGCACAGAATTTATCTGGATTCACCTGATTGTGCTTCTAGACCAAGGCTTCTACTAAAATATCACAGAAAAGCAAAATGCCTTTGTCAGCTAACTTAGTAGTCTGATGTGTGAGACACACCTTTCCACTACTTTTGATATATAATCAATGTGAAGTCACCAGAAATATCTTCTAACCAAGTTTCATTCCAACATTTCTGACATTTACTGTTTAAAATATGACCAAAATAATATGATGATTGCTTTCTGAACTACAAATGCCATTTCCTCTATAAAAAGCCCTCTTTATGGGCAGATAATCTGTGACAAGCTTAATTTTTTTAGGTAATTTCTCAACTTGACAACCTTGCCATATCTAATCTATTTTTTTCCCCAATGTACAGGACTGGAATCAATCTGAATAATTAGGTCTTCTCACATCAAATAAGATGTTCTAACTCTTTTTTTTTTTTTAAATAAATGTATTTATTTATTTATTTATTTTTGGCTGCACTGGGTCTTTGTTGCTGTGTGCAGGCTTTCTCTAGTTTTGGTGAGCGGGCTACTCTTTGTTGTGGTGCATGGGCTTCTCATTCTGGTGGCTTCTCTTGTTGCGGAGCACGGGCTGTAGGCGCACGGGCTTCAGTAGTTGTGGCATGCGGGCTCAGTAGGTGTGGCTCGTGGGCTCTAGAGCCCAGGCTCAGCAGTTGCGGCGCACGGGCTTAGTTGTTCCGCGGCATGTGGGATCTTCCCGGACCAGGGCTCAAACCTGTGTCCCCTGAATTGGCAGGCGGATTCTTAACCACTGTGCCACCAGGGAAGTCCCAGAGTTTCTAACTTTAATGAAGGATAATTTCATTTATTTAAATTTTAATTTTATTTAATTCTTAAATAAGCAGTATATTCACACGGTTCAAAATTCTAAAGGCATAAGAGAATAATCATTGAAAATTCTCTCTTCACCCTTGTCCTTCAGCCACCAGTTTCATTTTCTGGAAACAACAATGACACTAGTTCTTCGGGTATTCTTCCAGAGAGATTCTATGCTGAATATACAAGAATATACATCTATAGATATAAATATACTATATTCTGGGAACCCTCTAATGAGCTGTGTAGAATCTGACTCAGAGTTGCCCGATTTCCCATGTGGTGTTAACACCCTCCTACTTCTACATTGTGCACGCATCAGAATCACTGAGTGGGTTTCCCGAAGGTGTCCCAGGAAGTAGCAGCAGAGAAGCCCTAGGGCAGAAAGTGATAAGTGGGTGGCACACCTGAGGAGAGGGGCTGGGAGGCTACCTGAGGTCGTCCCTGAGCAACAGCTTGCAGTAAAACAGTTGAGCCAAGAGGACAGGGGAAAAGGCACTAAAGATTTCCAACACACAGACCATTTATGTATGAGTATGCACAGCCCGTCACACTTAAAGAGAGGTCAAGAAACAGGTGATACTGAGATTCTAGCATGGATTCAATTTTACTATATTCCTGTAATTCTAGAAAGAGACTCATCTGGAGAATTTTCACTCCATGGATTGATTGTCCTACTAGGCTTTCCTCATAGGCGTGTGTGTGTGTGTGTGTGTGTGTGTGTGTGTGTGTGTTTGTGTGTGGCAAAATATACACGACATAAAATTTAACATTTTTTTAAAAATTGAAGACACACACACACACACATACACACATATAATCACAGATCATTAATGAATAATTGGTGCAGATCTGTTTTAGAAATTCAGAAGATCTATTTCTGTGGACCAGTTAACAGTGGTAGTAACACAACAGATCCCAAGAATGAGATTTCCTGAGAAAGAAGAAAAAAAGAAACATAAGTTCTTGTTATTTCTTTTTTGTTAAATTGAAGTATAGTTGATTTACAATGTTGTGTTAGTTTCAGGTGTACAGCAAAGTGATTCAGTTGCACATACATATGTATCTATTTTTTTTCAGATTCTTTTCCCTTATAGGCTATTAAAAAATATTGAGTATAGTTCCCTGTGCTATACAGTAGGTCCTTGTTGTTTATCTATTATATACATAGTAGTGTGAATATGTTTATCCCAAACTCCTAATTTATGCCCCCCCTTTCCCCTTTGGTAACCATAAATTTGTTTTCTACATTTTCTGTTTACCATATTAACCGTTTTTAAGTGTACAATTCAATAGCGTTAAGTACATTCACATTGTTGTGCAACCTCATAAGCTTTTGTAGAAGAAATGCATGGCAGAAATTTTCAAACGTTTGCTTATGTTGAAAGTTGCCATTTCATGCCTGATTTTTCGCTTAGACCCCTGCTGTATCAAAAGATTTTGAAGTCTTTCTGTGAATTTGCTTTCTGCGGGTCCATAGAATGAAAATCACTAAAAGATGGTGTCATGTCTGGATTTCTAGAACTCCAGAAATGGCTGAAAATTTCCAGGAGCAAAAATAATTTGAAATGGCCATTATTTTACTCATTGTTTTGAGAAGTGCCAAATACTGAAGTATCAAAGTAACCCATTCAAAGAATATTATTAGAAAACTTCATTATAACTTTTATATTCAATGCTTAAGGCAGTGTTTCTCGACTTTGGCACTATTGACATTTCAGGTCAGATAATTGTTTATTGTGGGGCTATAGGATGGTTAGCAGTGTTCCTGGCCTGTACCTGCTAAATGCTGGTAGCCCCCTCCCCCAGTTGTGACAACCAAAAATGTCCCCAGAAATCGCCAGATGTCCTGGTGGGCGGGGGATGGCAAAAATGCCCACCTTTTAGAACCACTGGCTTAAGGGAGTACATGTAGGGAAATCCTGATTTAGGGCATCATTTCTAGAGCTAGTCTCAGTGCCAGTTGCATGAATCAAAGATACAGAGGGCTGTGGCATGGGTAAAATATGGAAATAATTTATACCAGTTGCTAAACAGGTGCTTTTCTGAGTCCTCCAAATTCTCCCACCCTGCACTTTCTCCTCCACAGGACACATTTCCTACCTCCCCACTATGCAGAAACTCAAGGGTTAAAACTGGCATAACCAGAGGACTCCAGGATCAGCCTTATCTATTATTAAATTGTATTATCTATGATTATTTATTCATTTTATTACTTATATTTATTTTATTGGCACCCTTTTCATATAACTTAGAAGAAACTAGGCTGATCACAACTCTCTATTCACAGTTGAGTCCTTGAACAGAAAGTCAGTTTACTCCCTTAATTTTGTTGTCTTGACAGACAAATACTATATATTTCCCTGTTCTACACATCATCCCTCCTCAAAAATGATTGATCTCTCTTTATCACTGAACGCATGTTAAACCATATTCTGGCTGAAGTTTCATTTTAAGATGGGCTTGAATACCCAGAGAGAAATTGCTACACAAACTTACAATGTGAAAATCGCTCCAGCTGAGAAGATAACAAAAGCTTTGTCAACTTGCTCATAATAGAGTCAATGATAGTGCTTGGAATTCATCTTCACGATACCGTCGATAAGTCATTTATTTACAAGCCGCTCATGCTGCCCCACAGATTCAGAGACACTGACAAACGTATTTATTCAGTAGTTACCATGGATCTCAGCCTACACTCTTATTTGCAGGATTATTGAGCATTTAAATATTGTCTTGTGTTTTCCTTGGCTTTCAGAGAATTCCGTTTTGTTTGAATCTGCTTCTGCCTTACATTAAGAATTATTGACCAATTTTCTGAAACTCCAAAAATTAAAAATTATTGACCAATTTTCTGAAACTCCACATATTAAAACTCCTTAAAATATGTGAAAACAAATTTTTATATTAATTTGTATCTAGTTAGAATTTTAAATTACTATTGTTTCCTGATTATAAAAATCAGTAGGCTATTCATCCTGAAAGTAAAAAAAAAAAGAAAAGAAAAGAAAGAAAAAAATAGTACTACCCTTTTATCTAACAATCCAAAGATAACAATTTTTAATCTTTTTGTATATATTTTGTATATATTCTTCTGGACTTTATGTACATAGAGTATTTTTGTTAAAAGCAAAATGGCAGCACACTCTAAATCTTCCTTTTTATGCCTAATACAATGTAGACATAAAATAGCTTTGCATGATTCACTTGTGGTAGTTGTAGAGTATTTCCTGTGTGAATGATCATTATGCATTTAGCCTTCTTGATTCATAATTATATTGATATTATTTTATGTTATGTTTATAGTCAACATTGCTATTATGATTCTCATGTATACATCCTTCGTGTATTTGTCCAATTATTTCTTTTAGATCATTTCCTCAGAGTGAAAACATGAAATCAAAAGATATGATGTGGATAGACCTAGAGAGTGTCATACAGAGTGAAGTCAGAAAGAGTAAAACAAATATCATATATTAACGCTTATATGTGGAATCTAGAAAAATGGTATAGATGATCTTATTTGGAAAGCAGAAATAGAGACACAGATGTAGAGGACAAATGTATGGATACCAACGGGGAAAGGGGTGGGGTGGGAGGAATTGGGAGATTGGGATTGGCATATACACTATTGATACTATGTATAAAATAGACAACTAATGAGAACATACTGTATAGCACAGGGAAGTCTACTTGATGCACTGTGGTGACCTAAATGGGAAGGAAATCCAAAAAAGAGGGGATATCTGTATCTGTATAGATGATTCATTTTGCTGTACAGTAGAAACACAAATTGTAAAGCAACAAAAGAGGGGATATATGTATATGTATAGATGATTCATTTTGCTGTACAGTAGAAACACAAATTGTAAAGCAACTCTACTCCAATAAAAATTAATTAGAAGAGAAAGATATGCACCTTTGGCATTTTGGTGTATGTTGCCAAAGTGCTCTCCAGAACTTGCCAAACTGCTGTACAGTTTACATTCTCATAGGGTATGAGTGTACCTGTACCCCACATCTTTACTAGACACATATCTTTGAAAATAGTTTTTTTCAATGCATTTTGAAGACCACCAAGATTTTAAAGTCTTGAAACAGTTTAGTTTGACTGTGGAAGTTTGTGATTGTGTCTACTCAAGCAATGACCATAAAATTCAACATCTTCCCGGGTGAAATCAGTTCAACCCATGGTAGAAGGTAGTCAGGGAGTCCAGAGAGAGAGAGAGATGAGAGTGAATTATATGTCTGGTTGTTGAGAAATATGATCAGTTTACCATATGAGACTAGTGTCAACTTTTTCACTTACCTGACTTTGGCTTAAGTTTCTCCCTTAGAAATTCTGATAAAAAGCAGTGATGGTATTTAAGGTATTGCATTATTTTTATCACATTCAGTGACAGAGAAAAATCTTAGCCTCATTTTGTAGTGCTTCTTCTGATGGAGTTATTTTTGAATTCTTTTTCTCCACATGCTTCTTAGATGCCAGAGCTCAAGTGAAACACATTTCGGTTCTGGGTTTGATGTGAGATGGTTTCCAGAAACCAGGCCCACAGCTCTCATTTAAAATGACTCCGGCTGGGCATAGAGCGTTCTGCTCTGGTGGAGTCACACCCAGCCTAGGGTTGGATCTGGGATCTGGGCCAAGTGACAGCTAATGACACACTGGACTTTAATTTTTGTGTCTTAGGCAGCTCCATCCCCTGTGGGAGAGTCCATACCTTGTGTCTTTCTCTCCTTCTACCCGCTTCCCTGATTCTCCTACAAAGCCCAGAGGACAAAGCCAATTGGCTTGCAGAACTTGCCTTATGAGTGGACTCCCTGTAACTTTTTTTTTTGCGGGGGGTGAGTAATGGGGAAAGAAATGAAAACTACGATATTCTAGCACCATATGGAACTTGTTCTTTCATCCTCAGAAAAACACCGTGAGATAGTCTATTGGTCAGTGTTCTCCAGAAAACAGAACCATAGGTTGTATGTCTGTGTGTATATAGATACAATTTTTACATTTTAGAGCTTTTTAAACTCCTCACCCTCTTCCCCTCTTTCCAAGGAAATTAGAATATTCTATTTTTGATCAGCTACATCTTAAGAAATTGAGTGCTTTGGTAATTTCAATATTCAGCTCAGTTAATTTTTATTCTGTATGTACCAAAGAGCTTGTGCATTCCTTCATGCCACTCAGAAATAGAAAAATGGGAAATTTAAAAAGTCAGAAATAAAATAGCATTAGTTCCTTAGAATATAATCATTCAATCCCTAAATCGTCATGTTTTGGCTCTGAGTTGGGAGGGGGCATCATTATTTCAGAAAAAAGAAGTTTGATGGCAGAGATAGCAGTTTTCTTTAAAATGTCCGCATTTATCTTCTCTCGTTTGATTCATCTTATAAGAATAGCTTTGAGAGAAAGCTGGAAAATGTCATGAATTATTGACTCAAGGAAAATGTTAACCTTATAATGAAAAACACAGTAGCTATTTCCAAATTTGAGGTCCTCCTTTGAATGTTTTATGTAGGTAAGGGATTAAAATCTGGTAATTGACGTGGGAAACATTTGCTTGGTTTGTAAATTTTATTTTGTAATGGACTAATAGGGGGATGAAAAATGATTTATATTCATAAATATATGATGGATTCTCTGGATTTGGACATCACCTCCATATCCATTTGCTAGTATCCATGCTTAAATGAGCAACACACACACATCAAATTACTCATCATTGGAAATGTAGACTATTAAATATTCATAGCAATAAACTAAAATTTTCTACTTTCCGAAGTATACACACTTCTTAAATTCATTTTAGAGGGGAAGTACAGTAAAATAATATTTCCCATTCTTACTTCATATCTGCCCAAAGCATGCATAAAAGATATTAAATATACCTCGTAAATTACAATACCTTTTGGAAGTAAAATGGCCTATGTTACGTTGTCAGTTCTGTCAAAAAAAAAAAAAAGTGGTAAAACTGTCCATAAGAACATTTACAAAAACCAAGGACTTACCAGTCCTTATACTTCTAATTATCTGACACAACCCTCTTGTACATACCCACCGGCCAAAAAAGAATGAAATTGGCTGCGTATTTTTGTGTACTATAGAGATAATAAACATCAGGAAGTATAGGTTGAACCACGCGAAGAACCAGATTTTCCAGTCCAGGAAACTACAAACGGGGCGACAGAGCATTTCAGAGGGAAGACCTACAGGCTTTTAAAAATGAAAATGAACTTTTCACACCTCATCTTGCGCTGGGAAGTTTTATTTCTGGATGTGCCTCGGGTGGATAGGCTGAGAAGGGCTGGATAGAGCTTGACCAGTATTCTCCAGGCATTAGGGGACATTTTGGGTCGAAAAAATTTCAGGGAACCATAACTCCCCACTTTGAAGTACTCCTAATTTTATTCCAGTACCACCTGTCTGTAAGCTACTCCCAACTGCTACCCAACAACCCAGCTCTGCTCCCCGCCCCCTCAAGATCCACAGCAGTGACCCAATTCCCCAAATTTTCTTTATCTTCTACAGTCTACAAATATCCATTAAGGATGTGCTAAAGGAAGGACTGTCCTGATAAAGGAAACCATGCTACGATGGGACAGATAACCATGACCTAATTCCAAACGGTCTCAGGCTGAGTATTTGCATATTTGCCTTAACCCATATATATCTTTATTTCACAGCTCTTCCTCACGCTTTCCCGTTAAACACCCCTAGGAGGATACAAATGCAGTCATGCAGGTGAAAGCACTTTGAAATCTGAAGAGCAATATACAAGTGTTAAATATTACAGCGAACGTATATCATACCATTTTGCCATTTGAATTAAACACTCACATTCTAGTAACATTATATGCCTCAGAGTCTTCCAGTGACTTCCCATTTCACGCAGAATGAAATCCAGAATCTTTACCATGGCTGACAAGGCTTTCCCCTATCTGTTCTGTTACTCATGTGACCTCATCTCCCTTTTGTTCCCTCTGTTCTGGCCACAATGGCCTCCTGGCTCTGCCACAAATGGGTTGAGTGTTCTCCCATCTCAGACTCTTAGCTTTTGCTATTCCCTTTTCCTGGTACACGCTTGCTAGATATTTGCAAGCCTCAGTCCCTCACTACTTTACATTTTCTACTTAAAAGGCATTGAATCAAGAGTCCCCTGATCTTCCTACCAGAAAAAAAAAACAAAAAAAAAACCTTTTGCTACCCAACTCTGTCCTCTCTTCTTTGACCTTGCTTATTTTCTTCAGAGCTTTTCCACAGTTGACACACTATTTACTTATTTATTTATGTATTTATTTATTCTGTCCTTCTCCCCCATTAGAATGAAGCTCCAAGGAGTTTTTGTTCCCTGCTAAATCCCCAGCACTTAGAGTTGTGACTGTCACACAGTAGGTGTGCAGTCAACGTCTGTTGAACGAACGAAGGCCTAGCAGTAAAGGTAGGCCTAGATAGCAGTACTTGTCTCTTTCTTGTTTACTGAATTGTTGATTTGTCTCTTTATAAAGGGCTTTAAAAAATAGACTATTTTTAGATCAGTTTTAGGTTCACAGCAAAATCAAGGGGGAGGTACTGAGATTTCCCATATATTCCCAGCCCCTACACAAGCACAGCCTCTCCCACTGTCAAAATCCCACACCAAAATGGTACATTTGTTGCTTGTGTTGACACATCATTGTCACCCAGAGTCCATACTTTACCTTAGGGTTCACTCTTGGTGTTGTACATTTATGGGCTTTGACAAATGTATAATGATATGTAACCATCATTATGGTATCATAGAGTGTTTCACTGCCCTAAAAATCCTCTGTGCTCTGCCTGTTCTTCCTTCCCTCCCCCTTAACCCTTGCCAATCACTGATCCTTTTACTGTCACCATAGTTTTGTTTCCAGAATACCCTATAATTGGAGTCATCAGTAGGTAGCCTTTTCTGATTGGCTTGTACAAAGGGCTTTTTACAACTGTGAAGTAGTTAAGCCTTGCTAAAACTAGCCCACCAACCAACAGCCAAGCAAACAAATCATAGATAGATATAACATATAGGCTTAATAAATAAAACTAAATGAAAACAGTCAGTGTTGGTCACGTTAAAACAATAAAAAAAGAACTCTCAGACAAATATTTAGAAGACAGATATTCTTAAGGCAGAATCTTTAGATGACATGAGCTATGAGCCTGATTATAGCTAAAGCACATACACAGCTGTATTTTGCCTATTAGTGGTCCTATCCGCCTTATGCGCAGAAGAAAATCGCTTCACTGGTGTGAGCTGCCTGCATGCTGCTTCCCCTGTATACACTCACTTAAGTCACTTCTCCTTCTGCTTCATCCTTCCCACCTTTGAGATAATGGCGTCAAGCTTAATGACTTCTAAGGTTGCATCTTGGACTGATATGTCTTCACAGCACTTCCTACAATTGGATCCGATAAATGGATTTTGTGGTGACTGGTATTTTTCATATACAGTAAGCAGAGACTGCTGTAATCTCTATAAGTCAAGGGACCTTGTCCATTTTCTTCATTGCTATCAACCCAGCATTTAGTGCCTGACACAAAAGATGTTTGCAATTAAAGAAAAAAATCTATTGATTGAAAAAAATGCCCAAATGCATGAATGAATAAGTGAATGAAAGTAATTCTAAAGAGGGTGTCCACAAATGTTCCAGGCTTACTTTTGGTAACTTGCCGGACAGAGGTTATCATATCCTTCCTTTGAAATCTACCAACTTTATTTTATTTTTAAACCTAGGCCTGGAGATGTCATTAGGTCAATTGACCCATTTAGTAATTTTCTGTTTTGTTTTCCTTATATAAGTAGAAAAGTGGCCTCTAATATTTTAATTTCAATCGTCTCTCACAGTTACAGGACCTGATTGATTTAAATCCAAGCCCCCAGGACATATAAAAAGCCAATGTTTTTATTTCCAAAGACATACCTTAAGCCTGCTGTCATGAAAACCATGCTTCCTGATTGGATTTTCCCCTAATGAATGGAGTCCATAAAAGAAAGGACTTATGTCCAACATCAATTATTCATACTCCAACAACTTACACTTCCACAAGTTACCACTCGCCTCTTCACCAACAATAAAACGCAGCAGCGTTGCTCTGAACAGAATACAGTTTGCTGTCAGGTAGAAGTATATTCTGACTTGAACAATGGATATTTGCATCCATCACTGGGAGGCCGGAACACATGTCCATGACTTGGGTGAAACATAGATGTCGAAGCAAAACTGCACCCAGAGAGACCAAAACACTACTTGAGCTATTCTTGCTATTTAACCACCTGTCTTTGAAGTTTGAAGAAGAGAATGAAGGTAGAAGATTTATTAGTACTCCCTTGTTCCTCAGACCAGCACAGTCAGTGGAGCAATTCACTGCTAACGGCGTGTTTTGGGGTCATTAACTATCTGAAACATTTCTAAATTAATGTTACTTCATGTAATTGTGGATGTTTACCTTTTGGGTTTACTCTGAGGTGCTTGAGGAAACAAAATCTGGGGAAAAATGTTGGCCCCTGTGGCCTTTGGGGCGGGAAAATTCTTTGCTTTACAGGATTGTCTTTTGTGCTACACTAAATGCCAGTAGCATCTCCTTAGGCATTGTGTCAACTCAAATGCTACCATGTTGTTCCAGAGACCCCCCTGGGCCTGGGTTGCGGTGGTAATGATGTCAGCTATAAGCCTGACCTTAGATAAAGCACATACACAGCTACATTTTGCCCTTTAGTGATCCTGTGAGCCCTTATGGGTAGATGAAGAGCTCATCTACTTCATCTAGTTAAGAGTTGTGAGCCTCTGGCCTGCTGTTTCCTCTTCCACCAGCCCTCACTGTGAATTGTGCCCCTTAGGGGAGGCAGTATAGAAAAGGAGTAGAGAGGGAGGGAGATAATTTCCTGAGATGATCCCTTGAAATTTGAAAATTTAGGGCTTACACCTAACTTTACTCTTCTCTTATGAGAGCATTTGGGCAACTACAGTCTACACCCTAGTTTGTTGTTTTGTAAAAGACATTCAATAGTGAATTCAATATATACTTTCTTGTGAATGCCTATACTGCCCCAGGCATTTTACTAGGGGGCCACATATAGAGTTATGCATCCAGCAGACACGCCCCTGGTCTCAGGGAGCTTACAGTCTAGTGGAGAAAGGGGACATAATTGAAACAAATAAACAATATTTAATTATATTTTGGAATAAGTGATGTGAAGACAACACACAGGAAATAGTGATGCAGTGTAATGGTAAGGGGTAGTTGGAGACTTTCTCAGACCAGGTTGTCAGGGAAGCCTTATCTTATGGTTTGGTATTTAAACTGAGATCTGAACAGTGAGAAAAACCGGGATCAGCATGTGCAAAGGCCCTGAGGTTGGAAAGAGAATGGAAATAACAACCTGAACCAACAGCTATGTAGAGAAGTGGCATTGTGCAGTGGATAAGAGCAAGGACTTTGGGATCCTATTAGTTGCCACCAACAAGTTGGCTCATCACCAGTGACTTTGAATATGTCTCTTCTCTTTTCTGTGTCTGTTTCCTCACCTAAGAAATAAAGCTGTTACAAAAAAATATTCCTATGGTGCCTTATAGCTCTGAGTCTATGCAATTCTTTTTATTGGCTTGTTCATTGTTGAGAGCTGCCACATAGTCATTTATCAGTCCCTCCAAGGACACAAAGCTAAAAATTATCTTAAAGATCATTTAGTCTAACACCTTCATTTTGTTTTTAAGACAATAATGGCCCTGGAGAATTCTTCACTGTCCTGAAGCTAGTTAGTGGTAGAGCTGAGACTGGAACCCAGATCTCCTGCCTGCTTTAACAAATAAATATATGATGAAACCTAGAGCAGTTGAGAAGAGACTCTTGTCTATTTTAATACATTAAATGACTCGTGTAGATTTGTTGTTGTTGTTGTTGTTGAAGAATGAGTGTTTCAGTCAGGGCAAGAAACTAATGGCACACTCAGACAGGGTAATTTGAAGAGAGTTTAGTGAAATGCATATGTAAGTGTAGGGAAGCAACAAGGGATAATGCAGGACCCCTGGGCTAGTATAAGAGGGGAAGCTTTATTAGCCCTAGTCCTGAATGGGCCAGAGGAGGGAGCTAACAGAAATAGCTGTTTGGGCAAGACATCCCATGGGAATTGAGACTTTTGTTTGAGAGATACAGCCCACAGAAATACCCCAAGTAAATGCCCTATCCCTACTCTGTTTTCCTTATGATATTCTGAGTGGGCTCCTTGTTGACCAGACTCAACCAGAAGCCTAGTAGGCACGGGAGCTCATTGATGCAGTCGTGCAGTGTATACTCCTGGGGCAGAGATAGAGGGGAGAAGGGTAGAGATTGGATCCAGAGGGGCAAGGGGGAAGGTAGGCAGTACAGAAAGGTTTAATGCAGAAGGTTCTTTTACCTTTTGTTTCTATTCAACACTTTGTTCATCCAACACTAAATATACCCAAAAGGTATCTTTTTTTTTTTTTAATTCATTTATTTGGCTACGCTGGGTCTTAGTTGCAGCACGTGGGGTCTTTGTTGCTGCATGCGGGATCTTTGTTGCAGCATGTGAGATCTTTTTTTTTTTAGTTGCGGCACGCAGGATCTTTGTTGCGGCATGTACCATACATTTGCTCAAAAATCATTATACGACAAAGAGACATTTGGATTTGGCCCTTATTTTGGTTTCTACTGACATATCTTTAAGAACTTGTCTACAGATATCCAAAATGATAGTCAATTCATATAAAAATTTGAAATAAATAATGAGTCCATCTAAATAGTTTGATAAAATTATTCCCTCAATTCATTTGAATTCAGCCAAACAATAGTTTCAGGTAAGTGCTACTTTTTGGCCACTTATTCTTTCCTGGGAGAAACGGGCTAGTCATTGAAATCATAGGATTTTGTAAGTAGTGCAGAAGGCAGTTGCCCATGTTGAGCTTAAACTGTTCACTCCGACATGTCCGAAGGACTGAGTGGTAGAGCGTGTCCACGAAGAGTTTACTTCCATGAGAGATTATGAAGTCTCCTGGGTAAGGTTCATCTTAAAGGAGGAAAGAACCGGAGTTATAGTCCCCAAAAATGTCTAAGTCTTCAGAGGAGAGTGGAATGTTTTTTAATAATAATATCACTGTTTCTATCACTAGAATTTGTCTAAAATTTGTCCTTTCCTTATAGATCCATGTCTAAGTTTGAGGGAGAGGAGAAGATGTGAGGTCAAAACTGAAAGATCTATTTTCACAAAATAACCCCTGAGATATTGGGAACATGAAGTATTGCTGCTTTGAGCCTAAAGTCTTCAGTAAAAGAAAAAGAAGTGTTTTCCCATTTATCTCATAGTGCAACATTTTCTTGGCTTGTTGAGGGAGGGAGAGAACAGAGGAAACTCTAGCATACTGGATTCTCTACCCTTATAGTGGCCCAGGCCTCAGGATGTGTGTGTCCTAACTCTAATGGCACCTGAGGCCAATAGCTTTCAACAACATCTGGAGGTGGACACAGCCTCCAGGGTTATTCTTCATGATAGCTCAGCCACTGCAATAGTGGGCAGTGATACTGTGACATAGCAGCTCCTGGAAGGAATCCTGGTGTCTGGGCACAGCAAACCAATTCACAGATCTTAACAGGGGTCGTCAGCAGCATGGCAGTGCCACGTGACCTTCATGCAATCTAGTGGTTGGCAAATGTCTAGCCAATTACATCAGAAAAAGGAAGCTGGAGAAAAAGAAACTGGAAGATGCAACCTGGTAACTGGGAGGCCATAAGAAATATCCTCTGGGGACTCCCAAATATAATTATAGGTTGTACTTTGCAGAAGTGTGGAAGTCCTACAGTAGCAAATGAGGCCCAAGATGGAGAAATATCATTTATTAGATTAGTATGGCCTGGAGAAGCACAGACTTCATAAATATTTTAATTTTGACATTCATGTATAGACAGCTGTGTGCTGGGCAAAACTTGTCGTATTTTTTGATTGGTATAGAACTCTGCTGTTTATGCAGAATTACCTGGAAGGCTACTATTGCCTTTGTCTCATTTAAAAGTCCTTCCCTAACTATTCTAACATATTATTAATGTCCTTTAATATTTTCTTGCTTATATGTATTTTTTCTTTTAAAATTCTGTAGAGCTCTCGAGTTTCTAAAAAAAATGCACAACAGAAAACCAACAACCAATTCCATAACAAAATGAGGTGTGTACAATGTAGACACCAGTTTTTATAGTTTTTATTCATTCTTACCAGTATTTATGACTATCCCTTCAAAATTAGTTAAAAGCTCACATCGTTTTGCAGATGTCTCCTTCCTTTATCCCTTTTCCATAAATATTGACTCATTCCTTGTCTGGTCAAAAGAAAATATAGAGCATCCACTGAAAATTCATAGTGGTTTCTGTACAGGTGAAAAGTCATGACCTGGGAGATAACTGAGTGAAAGTATCTGCTGGGACCAGGTGCTGTATCAGAAATGAACGGGTCCTGTCACTCTCTATCTCAGCCACAGTGTATTAAGAACTGGAACCGATGGAGACTAAATGATGAATTTCAACAGAGGGACCAAGTGAAGGATATGAGTCATCATGATTGTTCAAACATGTACAATCATCCACTTGGAACTCAAGCCATGAAAAGGCAGCTTCTATGATCAGCTCCAAGATTACCATGGGTAGCTCTTACAAGCAAAGTGTAAATATGTATATATTTCCTTGCAGCATTAAAAGTTTATTGTCACTGAAAGATATTTTTTAGGACTGTGAAGTGATGTATCTACAGTTCCTGCAAAATGGGGATAATTTTCATACCTAGACCATGGGACTGGAAGATTAAATGTAATTAAATGTAAAGTGCTTACAACAGTGCCTGGCACCAACACCCCCCCCCCACAAACTATTGTTATTATTATGATTTAAAGTTAGATATTTTTAGGGAGGATTCCATTGAGAATCAATCTTTTTTACAATGGTATTATTGCTTTTCAGGACTTGGATAAACGCTCTATTGCTCTCTGTACATATTAAAATAGTAATAGCACAAAAGCTAGTAGCCATTTTATTACCCGTTTCCAGCAGTTTTGGTCCTTTTTTGTCTCATTTCAGAATACTCAGTGGTTTTCCAACATACCTTGAAGGAATGGTAATATGAAACCAATGGCATCATATTTTAGTAAAACTGCCCTTAGTGGATCCTTTGGACAATGCTTCTGGAATCTACATTACATTAGGGTCCATTCTATGGAAATGTGATTTATGAGGTAAATCTTTTCTGATATTTGGTTGGCATTTTTCTTATGGAAAAAATGAGAAGCTCAATTTTAATCTGAAGAATTATGAAAGTGCCTCTCCCAAACTAGCATGTTGTCTTGTTTTGACTAAGTGAGTCAGTGAAGATTAGCATGTGCATTTACCTTAGCCAACATGTGTGAACTTGTGCTTAAAAACACAATCCAGCTTTATCTGGATTGACATGCATCATAATTAAAAACCACAAAACTATAGCCTTTTTCCCAGTTCCCTGACCCATATCTTGGATTATGGACCCCTTTTAGAATATGCTACTCACTATAAACTCTCTTCCTTTCATTCTTAAAGTTATTTTAACTTTCTTTAATGCGAAATATTATTTGCTGACCCAATATATTCAATCATCTATTTCATATTTCAAATATCGTATTTCAAATATCTGTCATCCCCACCTGGGGATGACAGATGTCCAAGAGATAGTCCTTGGAGTACAAAGATAGGTACAAAAAGGGGCAGAGGTAGGACTCAGTTAGTTCTGATTGGAGGAATGATCAGAATTCTCAGAGTATAAAGCTACATCTGGAAAGAAGGGCAGGGGTTTTACAGAAGTGAGAGGCCTATCCCCAGGCAAGGAAGTGAGGGAGTTTGTCTTGTGTGTTCACGTGGTGGTGAGGCCCAGGGCGTGGGTCTCCAAGTGCATTTTCACAGGCAAAACAGAAGAACTTGAACTTCAACAGTTTCATTCTTCTGAACTGCTTTCAAGTTGTTCCCAGTTAACAGAGAAGATAATACGCAAGATGTGTGATAATGAAGACATTGACTTCAAGATACAAAAATGGGGAAATGAGATTACTTGGTTCTCTTTGGATTTTAATCAGAAAAAAATTATCGATCTTTCAGGCATGGAAACAATATGAGATCTCTTATTCACTTATCACTCACTACCAAATGTGATTCCGAAGGTGATTCCTCTGCCTCCTCTTCCCTAAGAAATGGCGGGTGGCAGACACTCAAAAGCTCCTCGCAACTGGGGTATCAGAGGGGGAGCAGAGCAGAAATCGGAATCGAAGAGTCTGATTGTGCATCATTGTTTTAAACCAGTTATTCCTTAATGCATCCAGAGAAGGCAAACATTCCTAGCACGTTTCTGCAGTCCCAAGCATTCTTTGGGTTTGTTTTCCATGTTTAGTGAAGGTATTCAGGATTAGGTTAGGTAGCAACTTGATCCACTGAACGCTCATCTGGAAACCTGTCTTGGAATTCTTTTCTTGATGAAGATTACATATTTTGTAACAAAGTTGAAACAGAGGTTAGAACTGGGACCACGTTAAGACTTGTCCAGAAGGTATGTGGTATGTGTTGTACTTCATTCCCTGTCAAAATGTGATGGTCTTCAGTACAGCTTGTAAATGAAGTTCATGAAAAATGCAAATGTAGTGTCTCCTTTCAATATTCCTTAGGAATGCAGCACTTACCCAGTTAGCATGGGCCTCTGTTGCTGGCTCCATTCTACCCCTGCCAGGTCACTGAAAGCAATTTGATCACGACGCGCAACCACTGCGCCACCAGGGAAGCCCCTCCAAGTGCATTTTCACAGGCAAAACAGAAGAACTTGAACTTCAACAGTTTCATTCTTCTGAACTGCTTTCAAGTTGTTCCCAGTTAACAGAGAAGATAATACGCAAGATGTGTGATAATGAAGACATTGACTTCAAGATACAAAAATGGGGAAATGAGATTACTTGGTTCTCTTTGGATTTTAATCAGAAAAAAATTATCGATCTTTCAGGCATGGAAACAATATGAGATCTCTTATTCACTTATCACTCACTACCAAATGTGATTCCGAAGGTGATTCCTCTGCCTCCTCTTCCCTAAGAAATGGCGGGTGGCAGACACTCAAAAGCTCCTCGCAACTGGGGTATCAGAGGGGGAGCAGAGCAGAAATCGGAATCGAAGAGTCTGATTGTGCATCATTGTTTTAAACCAGTTATTCCTTAATGCATCCAGAGAAGGCAAACATTCCTAGCACGTTTCTGCAGTCCCAAGCATTCTTTGGGTTTGTTTTCCATGTTTAGTGAAGGTATTCAGGATTAGGTTAGGTAGCAACTTGATCCACTGAACGCTCATCTGGAAACCTGTCTTGGAATTCTTTTCTTGATGAAGATTACATATTTTGTAACAAAGTTGAAACAGAGGTTAGAACTGGGACCACGTTAAGACTTGTCCAGAAGGTATGTGGTATGTGTTGTACTTCATTCCCTGTCAAAATGTGATGGTCTTCAGTACAGCTTGTAAATGAAGTTCATGAAAAATGCAAATGTAGTGTCTCCTTTCAATATTCCTTAGGAATGCAGCACTTACCCAGTTAGCATGGGCCTCTGTTGCTGGCTCCATTCTACCCCTGCCAGGTCACTGAAAGCAATTTGATCACAGCCAAGCATGGCCCTGGTATTCTTTCAGCTGCTGAGTTGGCACATTCTTGTTAGAGGCAAGATTGCCTAAACTCCAAATAATGAATTTCAAGGGAATGAGATGAATTATCCTTGCTCTGGTAGGCTGACTACCAAGATGGGCTCCTAATGCTCTCACCTCCTGGTATTTGCACCTTCATGTAATCCCCTCCTCTTTTGTACAGAGTGGACCTAGGGACCTGATTCTAAGGAATAGGACATGGCAGAAGTGGGATATCACTTCCAAGATTAGGTTTTAAGTCTGTGACTCCCCTCTGGCTAGCACTATGTTTTGCTACCAGGTTTTTTCACTCTGTGGCTCTTCTTGCTGGCTTGCACTGGGGAAGCAAGCTGACATATTTTTGAGTTGCCCTAAGGAGAGGCCCATATGGTAAGGAATAGGGGTAACCAACAGCCAGTGAGTAATTGAGGCCCTCAGTCCAAAAGCCTGCAAGGAACAGACTCCTGTCAACGACCATGCATGTGAGTGAGCTTGGAGACTGATCTTTCCTCTGTTGCACACTGACGTGACTGCAGCCTGTGAGAGTCCCTGAGCTGGAGGACCAGCTAAGCGACGTCCAGATTCTGGACCTATAGAAACCGAGATAATAAATGTTGTTGTTTCAAGCCACCAAGTTTTGGGGTAATTTGTTACACAGTGATGGATAACTGTTACACTTGCTTATAGAAGTGGTAAGGCCTGGGATTGGGGGCACAAAGGTTGGAAAGAGAATTAGGTATGTATATTTGTGTCACCAACCTAGATAGAATCTTTATGACCGATGTCCTACCTACACTGTTTTTAATCACTGCAACATCCTGGCAAGGGTGGTATTAGTCACAGATATATTTTGGACAAAACTGAGGTTATGGAAACTCAGTTATTTGGCTCAGAACACATAACTCAGAAGGTAACAGAGATGAGAGAAACTAGAATCTTACTCTGAAGCCTTTGCTCTTTCCTCTGCATTAACCAGTCATAGGAGGCGTTGGTATGGTTGAGGTTAGGGTGGAAATCAGAATCACCTATAGATCTTTTTTCAAGCTAGTTATATCACTTTCCTTTCTGACATAGTTTGGACTGGACCATACCACACAGTGGGGCTGCACAGAAAAGCACTGCACTTACACAAGTTCAGCCATGTTTCCTGCAGCTTGGGCCTGTAATTAGAAAATAAAAACTGCACAGTTCAAGCAGGTTCTGACTGAGGATCTGACAGTCCTTAGAAGTCTTTGTGGTGATGAGTAAGGTGATCATGTAGCTTTAGCATGCTGGTGTTGGGTTGTTTAAATTAAGTTAAAAATTAAAATAGTAGCACCCAGAGTTCCATTATTTGATGGGCTCAATCTAGTCTGACCCACAGCCAAAAGCTGGCAAAATGGGTTTGGCTGAACATGGACAAGTTGGGACTAAGTGGATACATGGTGAGTGCTGCTTTCATTTGGTGGTGAGAACAAGATGATGAAGCAATGAAGGAGTCCACCTCAGTGCTACATCTTAGGAACGTGGGTGGCCCTGGATGTCCATGTAATGGATTCTAGAGCTGGGCAGGGCAGCTGCAGAACTGATTAGACTCAGCACAGGCTGTGACCCCGTCGCACTGATTCCTGGGCCAGGTCTGGGGTCTCTCCTCTACCATCAGCCCTCCAGTTCTTGCAGTAGCTTCCTCATCCCTGGTCCTGATGAAATTGTGGGTGGGTCTCTCATTGCTCACAGGTCTCCTTCTCCTGCATATCACCACCTTACTTCCAGAGCAATGGCCTCACACATTTGTGAAGGACATCACAGTTAACTGACAAAGTCCACAGTTCCTCCTGGACAAGATGATTATAGTGGCTTTTTTCTTCAACTCCTTCCTGCTACTACCTCTTTGCATTTTGCAAAGAGGATTTTCTAGAGCAGCACTGCCCCATAAGGTAGCCACTGACCTCATGAGATTATGTAGCATTTGAAATGTGGCTAGTGAGACTGAGGAATTAAATTTTTCCTTTAGTTTAATTTAAATTCATTTAAATTGAAATAATCATATGTAGCTGGTGGCTAATGTGTTAGATAGCACAGTTCTAGAGGCTGTCATCCTTATGTTATTCTTTTGTTAATTTATTTTTGGCTAATATTTATAGAACATTTTCTACATGCCAGGCACAATATGTAGAATGCTATGTGTAGTCATCCAATTTTCACAAAACCTGATGAAGTCGTTTCTATTATTTACATTTTCCAGAGCAGAAAGTTGAATTTTAGAGAGGTGAAGTGGCCTGCCTCAAATCATCATACAGGCAGGAGACAGGATTCAAAACAAAGTTTATCTGGCTCCAGTCCCGTTTCCTGTACAGAAGAACGAGGCTAAACCAGCAGAGATGGGAGGGTGAAACAAAATAGACGCAAGACAATTTAAAATATAACTTCTGTTATAATCGGTTATTTCATTTTATTGCTTATTATAAACACTTTGGACATAGCAAATACATTAGTTTTTAAATAACCATAATTCAAAGCTTTCACATCGTATACTATTTCCCCCCAAGATGTGTCATCTATGAAAATAATCAGTGAACTCCAAAAGTCTATACTGATATTGTGCACATTTACGTGATCGTGACACTAAATACAAATAGTAAAAATACTCATCTGTTGTAGGTGTGTGGATTTGTGATATGCTTTAAGGGAGGCCATAAAAAAACTCAAAGAAGAGAGATGGTGTGGATTGTAATAGCTCCTATGTGGGTCATGTTTGCAGAACATAGAAGGTATGCACAATAAACATTTATTGACAGTGAAGATGATGAGAATTTAATTTCTGCTGGACTTTTCCTCTCCATTTTTTCTTAAGTGCATTGGGAAACATCATTCTGAATGTCACAGAGGCTCTGGCACTTTGAATTGTGTAGCTGCAGTGCAATTGGGTCTGATCGCACTTGCAGAAGGGAGATAAATTAAAGCATATGCACTGTTAAAATTGTGCTAAAATCTCAGTTACTAGAATGGACTGGAATGCTTGAATGCTTTCTGGCTTCATAAGCAAGAAAATCACCAGTGCCTAAAAATCAAGCAAGTCATTCCAAACAAATCTAGCTTCTAGATTTCACTGGCAGTTAGACTGTATTTCAGTCAGATCAATGTATTTGAAAGTAAAATATGCTACTTATGTGAGCTACTGAGTTTCCCAACTACAATTACTGAGTTCCTGAACTATAACTTTTACTTTAAGACATTTCTTTTGGTTGTTTTATTCAGCAAAATCCTTAGCATCATTTTGGGATTTCACTGAATTGTGCTGATGATGTTGGATTAAACATTTTAGATTTAATTGAAAAGTGACAAACAAATATAATCATCTATTCCCAATAGTTTCTCAATGTACAATTTTAAATACATGAAAGGACCCTCATAAAAATAGAAATGTTAATTAAGGTCACTGGCAGCAAAGTATGGCATATTAGAATTATTTATTAAAAACTTTTACACCTAAAGGTAGTCACTTCATAAAATATGGATTTTGGCAAAAGGCAACAGTTTGATGTCAATATCTTACTTTTCCATTAACTGTATAACTTTTTCAAGAGAATAGATTATTAAGATATTACAAGAAAAATAGAAATTTGTCTAAGCTGCATGTGAGTGGAGTTACACAGAACAGAATCCAAACTTCATTTTTCCCTCTTGTTTTTGTAAACTTTTGTATATCTTCCTAGTCGAGTTCTGAAATTGTACTCCCTGATGTAAAATCCCATGGGATTCTGGCTTCTCATCTTTTAATCTGAAATGAAGTACTTGTTGCTTGTGGAACTTGGTAAATTTTTTTCACAGTTGGAATAACCTTTATCATAATACACTAAATAAAATCAGGTGGCAGTATCTAGCATTGAAGAGTTCTTGGCTTCAAGCAGCTGTTAAGTCCTTTTGATTGTTTTAAGTCTCAAATTAGATAGATTCAACTATCTCTGTTATTTTCATTCTTGATGGCATAGAAATTCACCTCACATCTACCTAAAACATGAGCAGAGCTTTGGGGGCCCAATGAACCCATCTACCATTTAATTTAGCTCTCCCTTCTTGAGCATGTCTCTACCAGGTAGTCAGCCAGGTTCTGTTTGGAGTCTTGGTGATAGCGAGCTTCACAAAGCAATCTAGTCAATACGAAAGCTTCAGCAGCCCTTTCTTATACTAAAACCAAAGTTCTCTTCCTGTAACTTCCATCTAGTGTTTCCAACAATATAAGGCACAGAGTAGGCTTTCAGGCACTCGATCTGCATTTGTTGATGAACCAAAAAACTGAACAATTCTAGTTCTGACTTTTAAAGCTACAGAGTATAGTTGTTTCCTTATGTAGTCCAGGTTATCCTCTTGTCGTCTTACATAAATCTTCTCTTTTTCAGGATCAATATTGCAAATTTCCTTCATTTGTTCCTTAAGCAACATGAATTTCCGATGTTTTGTCTATCCATTACTCTTCTCTGAGTGTGCTTATGTTGATCAGTAGAACTCTTCAAATGTGGTCCCCCTGAACCCAACATAATACCCCAGATGTGATCAGCTCTGAGTAGGGTAGAAACCCTGAATCTCTTCTCTTAGCCTGGACATTCCACTTGACATATTGTCTAACCCAAAAGGGTATTCCTTAGGGCAATCCTTTCCTGTCTGTTTCTGAGTAGAGATATTTTATTCCGGGGGAGATCTCTGATTGGCACATATTCTGTTCTGGGAGAAGGATTACTTCCTTGAATTTCCAGGATACGGAGGGGGTGGAGAACGCTGTGCTGGGGTCGGGGAGTACGGAGGGGGCAAGTCTGCACAGTGTTCCATCTCATGGTCGTAACTATAGGGGGGTGGTGCCACTGGAAAAGAAAAGGAGAAGGGCATCAGGCATTTAGCAATAATTAAGTGTCCTCTATATTTGAGCCACTAGGCTGCGTACTTTGGGGGAGGACATAAGTTTTGCTTTCAATAATCATAGTTTTATCAGGCTGGCGACACACATGTATGAAAGGGCAAGTGCTATAAAAAGTGGTGCCATTGGCCAAAGTATTTAGAATTGGTGGCTTAGGCCAAGTTTCTTGGAAAGATGAATGATGTAGAAGGGGCAGATAGAGAAGGGGCTAAAGGATGATTCAAGTTTGCGCAAAAGCACCAAAGCAAGAGAGAACTTTTGTTCAAAGCAAAAAATACATGGAGGAGAGAAACGGGAAAAGATGATGAGGAATCTGATTGTATCACCATCATGGTGGGCTTTTACAAAATTCTAATTTAAATGGATAACTAATAAGAACCTGCTGTATAAAAAAATAAATAAAATAAAATTCAAAAAAAATTTTAATTTAATTTTTAAAAAATTTCATACAATTTTATGGACTTCCCTAGCAGTCCAGTGGTTAAGACTCCGTGCTTCCAATGCAGGGGGCATGGGTTCCACCTCTGATCAGGGAACTAAGATCCTTCATGCTGTGTGGCACAGCCAAAAAAATTTTTTTTTTTTTTTTTTTTTTTGTGGTATGCGGGCCTTCCTCTGTTGTGGCCTCTCCCGTTGTGGAGCACAGGCTCCGGACGCGCAGGCTCAGCGGCCATGGCTCACGGGCCCAGCCGCTCCGCGGCACGTGGGATCCTCCCAGACCGGGGCGCGAACCCCGTTCCCCGGCATCGGCAGGCGGACGCGCAACCACTGCGCCACCAGGGAAGCCCCAAAAATATTTTTTTTCATATAATTTTTAAAGGTTACACTCCATTTACACTTATTACAAAATATTGGCTATATTCCCGTGTTGTATAACATAGGGGTCTGGGAGTGGGAGGTACAAACTATTGGGTGTAAGATAGGCTACATGGACATTGCACTTTGAATATCACATAAGGAGTGTGTGATATGCAGGCATCAGAGATTTTGTGAATATGCTAGTGAATATGCTTTAGGAAGGTGACTCTTTTGGCAGTATGGATTCAGGTGGAGCAAAGAACAGGTGAGATGATGTAGTAGCATATGTGAGGGATGATAAGGGACTCATGGAAGCTGGGGGTGGGGATTATAGGAGCCCTTGAGCAGCTGAGTGCTTAAGTGATGACTGGGTAGGTGGTAAAGGGGTCGAGAGTAAGAAGGTGTCGAGGTATTGGGTACCTGGTACTGGGCACCTGTAACTTGGAGGGTCATGGAGCCATTACAGAAATAAGAAAAAAAAAAAAAAAACAAAAAAAAAACGGAGGACAAACAGGTTTAGAAATGAGGATGGAGAATTTAGTTTTCTAAATCTTATTAGAAAAAGTGTCTTTAATTTTTTATTGTACTATTATATGTCAGTGTGTTTTAAAATCACATTTAATACATTTGTTATGACTATATATAGATGTCTATTTTGTAGTGCTCTCCATCCCATCTCCAGGGTTGGAAGAGAGGTACTCCTTGAGCACTCCATGTCTTCAAGAACCAAATCACCCGACAACATCTGAGCACCCTCTCAGCAACCCCCTCTGATGATTTTCCAGTAGTTGATTTACCATCAACATCGTGATTCTAGTTGGAAATTGACATGTCTTAATTGCTTACTGTGAATGTAGCCTAAACCACAAGACTAGTGTTATAATAATGCAAATAAACAGCCAAGCTTTTACTTCTAGAATGGGAAGAAAAGAACAAGCAACATTTCAACAAACTTATTTCTAAGACGTCTTCTAAATTGTACTCTTACCAATAAGATTATGACAGTATTCTGATCAATATGCATGTATAAGCATAGGGCTTCACTCTATATGCAAACACAAAGTTTCTTCTGAATCTCTTTATTTAAAAAAAATTTTTAAAAATTAATTTATTTTGGAGTATAGTTGATTTACAGTGCTGTGTTGGTTTCTGCTGTATAGCAAAGTGAATCAGTTATACATATACCCACTCTTTTTTAGATTCTTTTCCCATCTGTATCTCTTTAACTTGCCTCTCTCTACCAGGAGCTTGATGATTTAAACCATCTACTGATCTGCCTGTACTTAGGGATGTGAAGAAGCAGAATTGAGGCACCTGACACAAGAGAAAGATGGAGACACAGAACTGGGTGGGATGTCCTCTGAGGGATGCTCTGGTGAGCAAAGGCTTTGCAAGTCTCTTGTGGGCTGAGCAAACCAAGGGCTCAGAGCAGAGGACACAGATCTGTGGAGAAGGCAGCTTCTCCACGGCTGCTTTAGACCCGGGGAGGCTGGCCTATTCCAAGCTTTGTTTTCTACAACAAAATGGAATAACTCCTGCCAGAGTCTAAACACACATTCCCTCTGCATTACACCTAATCCTTTGCTTCATTATATCCAAGAGGACTGAGACAAAGAGATTTATAATAAACTTTATCCAAGGCAAGAAATGCAGCCTCCATGTAAAACAGGAAGTTACAGCTGGATTCCCATTGAACTGTTTCTTATAAGCATGTGGGTTCTAAGCTGTTTTTATGATGAAGCTTTTCCTTGCCTCCCACTTGAGAAGCACACACCAGATGATTCTACAGATTGACTCTGCATCCTTCTCTGTCATGAAGCTGTGGTATGTCTTTATGCTTCAGTAACAAAGCATTTATATTTTGCCATCTGCATAAAAACTGCTGGAGGACATTTCGGGCAGATTCCCTACGGTTTATACAGCTGCATGTTGAGCATGAAAATCTAAGATATGAAACAGTGTTCTTTCATTCATACAGCCTTTGTATTTTGATAAGGTGATAATATAATGCTGAAGAGTGGTATTTGGAGGACTATATCCATCATGAAATAAACACGGCACCTCTTTTATAGTACCAGCTGTGGGAAGACATTTCAAAATAATAATGGTGTAACTGTGGGCTGTGCTATCTTTCTTTCTTACAGATAAAAATGTTTCACTAGGAAGTAAACTTTTCAGGGTATCAATTTTAGAATTCCTGATTAACCCTAAGAGGTTTTGTTCTCTCTTAAAGGTCAAATCATCTTTAAAAGATACATGCATGCAGCTGGAGATATGGTGCTTTTGAAATTCTTTCATAACCAATAATTCTAATTCTCTGACTTAAGTAGGGCAAATATGTCATTTATCATGTATGTCAGTGTAGTTGTGTAGAATTTTGCAAAATTTAGGGATGCTATGAAATTCATAGGAGGAAGTTAATGTTTTTTTACCCACTCAGGATAACATCTCTAAAACAAATGTAAAGGGAAGGTGCATGGTGTTATAAAAATTGTACAACATTATTTTAGAAAATGTGGAAACAGAGGAAAATCATCCATAATTCTGTCACCACAATTTAACAAACAATATCTTTATATACTCCCTTCTAGTCACTTGTGTTTTTATATCCTTGTAGTCATGTAAAATAGTCTATGCTTTTTTTTTTTTTTTTTTTTTTTTTGTGGTATGCGGGCCTCCCTCTGCTGCGGCCTCTCCAGTTGCGGAGCACAGGCTCCGGACGCGCAGGCTCAGCGGCCATGGCTCACGGGCCCAGCCGCTCCGCGGCATGTGGGATCCTCCCAGACCGGGGCGCGAACCCGGTTCCCCTGCATCGGCAGGCGGACGCGCAACCACTGCGCCACCAGGGAAGCCCTGTCTATGCTTTTTCACTCTGTATTGTAACAGTCTTTTTCATTCTGCTACATATTCTTCATGAACTCTATTGTTAACAGCTGTACATTATTCCACTTACCATTCACTTATTTTGGGATTAGCAATTTTTTATTATTATAAATAGTGGAGTGACAAATGTCTTTCTACATATAGACTTTTTATTACTTTGATTTAGTTTTTTAGAATAAAATTCCAGGAATCAACTAACTGGCTATCATTTAATATTTTGGTAATTTAATAGTGAAAAAATTTCACTATTAAAATATCCCTTAATTTTACATTTCTTTGATAGTTTTACGTCTTGTTTATTATTTGCAATTCATATTGTGTGATTTTTTTGTTTGTTTTGGGCTGATAATTTACATACTGGGATCTTAATTAGAATTAAGATACAATTAAGAGAACAAGATATAAATATGTACACAAAGTTATTTATCTTTTCTATACCTTTCTAAAAATAACTTTGTCAAAATGATTAGCTATGGTATTTTTACCTTATTGACATCCTGAAGTTTAAAATTTGTATCTAAGAAAATATATGTGGGTTCTTCATCCTTTTTATCTCTTCTGTATAGTTTCCAAGTTTAAACATTTGTCTTTCAGATATCTGGTTCATAACCAATCTATTTTTGAGTTTTTCCATGTAAATTTATATATTTGGTGCTTCCTTACATCTGTTATTTTACATCAGAGTTTATTTTTTCTAAGTTTTAAATTTTGATTAAGCCAAAGTATTGAAGCATTGCCTCTTAATCCTCACTTTTCACATTGTTTTGTTATCTCTCCTTTAGAGTTTGTGAAATTTTAATCACTTGTTCTGTTCCAATTACCAAGGCATATCTTTTTTTTTTTTACCAGAAACACCTGATTTTAATTATTATTGATTTTCAGTGGTTTTACTATCTGAGAGGACAGGTGAAATTTCATGACTTATTTTTTAACATTTTTTTTAAAATTTATTTTTTCAGTTGAGATACAACTGACATAACATTGTGTAAGTTCAAGGGGTACAATGTATTGATTTGATACATTTATATATTGCAATATGATTACCACCTGTTAAATTAATTAAACAAGGAGGTTATTAGACCGAGGTGGCTCTAATGCCATGGTGTCTATGTAAGCAAACCAAAATCTAAGCTGCAAGTGCCTCAAAGTTATGAAATCAAAACGCTAAGGACAGCCAATCACAAACAGCCAACTAGGCTTTAAGTTAAAGGAAATCAAATAATTTCCTTTTGTTGCTTCCATGCTTCCTCTGTGTAAGACAGGGCCCTCCTAACCACTTTGGGTTTGGTGCTGCCCCATTTTTGCTCAAATAAACTCTTCAAGATTTTAATATGCCTCAGTTTATCTTTTAACACATCTTAGCATTAGCTGATGCTTCTATCACTCATGACTTATTTTAAAAGACAACTTCTATGAATGACCCAATTTCATTTCTTTTTATGGCTGGGTAATATTCCATTGTATATATGTACCATGTCTTCTTTATCCATTCATCTGTCGATGGACATTTAGGTTGATTCCATGTCCTGGCTATTGTAAATAGTGCTGCAATGAACATTGGGGTGCATGTATCTTTTGGAATTATGGTTTTCTCAGGGTATATGCCCAGTAGTGGGATTGCTGGGTCATATGATAGTTCTATTTTTAGTTTTTTAAGGAACCTGATGTGGATGAACCTAGAGTCTGTCATAGAGAGTGAAGTTAAGTCAGAAAGAGAAAAACAAATATCGTACACTAACGCATATATGTGGAATCTAGAAAAATGGTACAGACGAACCTATTTGCAGGGCAGGAATAGAGACGTAGACGTAGAGAACGGACATGTGGACACGGGGAGGAAGGGGAGAGTGGGACGAATTGTGAGATTAGGTTTGACATAAATACACTGCCATGTGTAAAATAAATAGCTAATGGGAACCTGCTGTATAGCACAGGGAGCTCGGCTCGGTGCTCTGTGATGACATGGGATGGAGGGTGGATGGGTGGAATGGAGGGTGGAGGAGGGAGTTCCAAGAGGGAGGGGATGTGTGTATGCGTATGGCTGATTCACTTCGCTGTGCAGCAGAAACTAACACAATATTGTAAAGCAATTATACTCCAAAAAAAAAAAAAAAAAGGACAACTTCTAACATTATTACTAGGAGCAAACGTTCTCCTCACCCTCCTGGCAGGTCCTCCACTGCCTGCCCCTCACCACACAGCACAGCCCTGCCCGTCTCTTCCTCTACAATGGCCCGAGATGCACCTCCGGAAAGGGTGACATCATTAGAACCTAGCGTCTCCCTTCCTCTCAGATAACATCAGGACACGTCCTGTCACGTTTACATCCCTCTGTCAGCATGAGAAGGACAAGCTCCTAGAGCACCCTTCAGTGTAGATCTTTAGCTCTGGAAGGCTTTACATATCTAATCTAAAGAATTTTCCCAACTTTCCCCACCCCCTTCACTGTGCTCAATGGAACACAAAGTCTGTCATCAGAAAAGCCCTTTGTACCCTCACCCTCTTTTCATCCCTTTACATGTTACCCCAGCTCGAAATATAAGGAAGTTCTCCTCCAATTGTGTCTGTTTTCTCAGAGAAGTAACATCGGCTGAGAAATTATCTGCTGAGAGAGAGAAAGGCTGAGGATTTTTTTTTGAGTTTTGAGAAGAGAGAAGAATACATGAGACAGTTAGGGAGTGAAAGGGAACATTTGCTTCACCTTTCTAATTTAATTAAAATTTGGTTTTCCATGAGAGGACAGCTTCCTCTGCAGCACTATTAAATCAGAGCTATCCTTTTTCTCCCACATCCTACATTTTATGGGACCAGGAGGTATGCGGGGTGTTCCCTGTGATTCAGCCATTTTTTTTTTTTTTTTTTTTTTTTTTTT
>NC_041214.2:143459482-143514817 GCF_002837175.3 Physeter macrocephalus
GGGCCCAGCCGCTCCACGGCATGTGGGATCCTCCCAGACCGAGGCGCGAACCCGGTTCCCCTGCATCGGCAGGCGGACGCGCAACCACTGCGCCACCAGGGAAGCCCCAGCCATTTTTAAACAACTAATTTCCCACTTTAAAAACCTGAGCTTGAAGTCTGTAAGTCTGTTTCTGTTTTGTAAATAAGTTTATTTGTACCATTTCTCTTTAGATTCCACATATCAGCGATATCATATGATATTTCTCTTTCTCTGACTTACTTCAATCAGTATGACAATCTCTAAGTCCATCCAAAAGAACTTATGGTTACCAGGGGGGAAGGGTGGGGGGAAGGGATAGACAGGACTTTGGGGATTGACATGTAAACACTGCTATATTTAAAATAGATAACCAACAAGGACCTACTGTATAGCACAGGGAACTCTGCTCACTACTCTGTAACAATCTAAATGGGAAAAGAATTTGAAAAAGAATAGATACATGTATATGTATAACCATGAGAGGACAGCTTCCTCTGCAGCACTATTAAATCAGAGCTATCCTTTTTCTCCCACATCCTACATTTTATGGGACCAGGAGGTATGCGGGGTGTTCCCTGTGATTCAGCCATTTTTTTTTTTTTTTTTTTTTTTTTTTTTTGTGGTATGCGGGCCTCCCTCCGTTGGGGCCTCTCCCGTTGCGGAGCACAGGCTCCGGACGCGCAGGCTCAGCGGCCATGGCTCACGGGCCCAGCCGCTCCACGGCATGTGGGATCCTCCCAGACCGAGGCGCGAACCCGGTTCCCCTGCATCGGCAGGCGGACGCGCAACCACTGCGCCACCAGGGAAGCCCCAGCCATTTTTAAACAACTAATTTCCCACTTTAAAAACCTGAGCTTGAAGTCTGTAAGTCTGTTTCTGTTTTGTAAATAAGTTTATTTGTACCATTTCTCTTTAGATTCCACATATCAGCGATATCATATGATATTTCTCTTTCTCTGACTTACTTCAATCAGTATGACAATCTCTAAGTCCATCCAAAAGAACTTATGGTTACCAGGGGGGAAGGGTGGGGGGAAGGGATAGACAGGACTTTGGGGATTGACATGTAAACACTGCTATATTTAAAATAGATAACCAACAAGGACCTACTGTATAGCACAGGGAACTCTGCTCACTACTCTGTAACAATCTAAATGGGAAAAGAATTTGAAAAAGAATAGATACATGTATATGTATAACTGAATCACTTTGCTGTACACCTGAAACTAACATATTGTTAATCAACTATACTCCAATATAAAATTAAAAGTTATAAAACAAAAACCAAAACCTGAGCTCTTTTGTAGCATATGCCATGAGATTCTGCTGCTTTCTACTCCTCCTTGTTATCTATATCTGTGGTTCTCTCTACCCCAAAATCTCACTTACTGAAGATTTAGTATCAAGCCCATTACTCTTCTCTGCATCACAACTTCGGTTATCATTCTAGGTGATTTCAACATCCACTTGCTGAAATAAATTTCTAGCTCCAAGATGGAGCCACTCCTGCCTGGGTTGCCACATCAGCAAGCTGAAGCTTAGGTAACTTTCACGTCATTGAAAAGCTCCGCTTGATGAGAAACTCAGTATATCCAGTCAACTAATCAATCCCCAAAGGCCAAGCCAACTCTGGGCTCTATACTTAACTTCCGGGTTCCTTCTCACCCCAAACAAGGCTGCCTCCGTGGCCCCAGCCAATCAGGTAGTTTCTATTTTTCTCTTCTTCGTTCTTTATTCTTCACCTTATAAAAGCTTCCTGCCTTCTGTCCATTTTACTGTTCTCCCCATGAAGACTTTTTGATTCATGAAGTTTTGCATCACCTAAATTGTCTTCTTTAATCCGTTTTAAACACATGTAACCCTGCCTCTCAGTCCTTTGGGACTTTTGCCTTCAAAAATCTTTTTCTCACCCTTACTGTAACCAATTATGGTACCATTTTGTAACTATGACCACCCACTTATCTTTCTAGAATATACATCCCAATACATCTTGGACCTCACCTGGATTTCTGATTTACTGATGGCATTAAAAAAATTAATTTAAACTGATGTCACCTCTTTCCTGTCTTCATGTCTTTCTTCATTCAGCTTAGATTTATGGTCCATCACAAAAATTATTCCTTTGCATCTATCATCAACTTTCTCATCTCTTTCTCTGCCCATTGCTTGACAAAGCTCCAGTCCAGCATTTTGGCTACCCCAGATCTGTATCTAGGAGCTTAATATGCTTAGAGCAAAATGAACAGTCATGCTGACTCATCTCACTTCAAATGCATGACCATATTCTTAAGTGTGGAGGCCCTTGGCATTGCTTGGAAATTGCGCATTAGGCATTTCACCACCCCTCCATTCTCTGAGATTACTGTTTCATGCTTTTTTCTTTCTCCTTAGCTACAAACACCTCCTCAAGCCACTTGCAGCATAAGACTTGCTTCTTATTTCACTAAGAAAATAGATAGCATCAGAAGAGACCATCCTCATATCACCAAATCCTTTGAGTGCATGAGTCTTTTCATGTTCAGTATATATACTAATATGGTTGCCCTCAATTGTGAATTCAACGATGCAAATGGAGTTTGGATTCCTTTTTTTAAAAAAAATAAACTTATTTATTTATTTATTTACTTTTGGCTGCGTTGGGTCTTCATTGCTGCACGCAGGCTTTCTCTAGTTGTGGTGAGCGGGGGCTACTCTTCGTTGTGGTGTGTGGGCTTCTCATTGCAGTGGCTTCTCTTGTTGCAGAGCGCGGGCTTCAGTAGTCGTGGCATGCGGCTTCGGTAGTTGTGGCTCGCGGGCTGTGGAGCACAGGCTCAGTAATTGTGGTGCACGGGCTTAATTGCTCCGCGCATGTGGGATCTTCCCGGCCCAGGGCTTGAACCCGTGTCCCCTGCATTGGCAGGTGGATTCTTAACTACTGCGCCACCAGGGAAGCCCCTTGGTTTCTTAATGAAATATTTCCAAGAGATTTTAAAGAATACAAGCCAGCCATATTATAGCATGTTCCTCAGCTTGGGTTTGTCAGATAATTTCTCATGTTAAGATTCAGGCTATGAGCTTCTGGCCAGAACACTACACACGTGAAATTGTACGATCTTCAAAGTAACACCCAAAGGTGCAAGATGTACATCTGTCCCTCTTTGTTGATATTAATTTTTACTTCCTCGTCAAGATGTTGTCTGGTTTCTCCACTATGTAGTTACTATTATTCTCCTTGTAACTAATGAGAAATCTGGAGGTAGACAGGTTGAGAGTATGCAAATATCCTGTTTCTCAGCAATGTGTCCCCCAGATTTAGCATCAATTGATGAATCTTGTTCTAAATTTTTCTTATGATGGTTTTAAATGATGATTTTTTTCCAGTTCCACAACTTCTTCCTACATGCATCTTTTGGCATTTTTCTGTTATCAAGAAACTCAGATCCTTCTTCACTGTTTATCTATCTATCTATCTACCTATCTATCTATCTACCTATCTATCTATCTATCTAAATTCATCATCATCATCTATCTGTCTATCAATCAATCAATCTATCATCTACTTACCTACCTACCTACCATTAGGGATTCAATAATGTACTTCATGGCATTTGATTTTTATATCTTTGCCAGGCCTTTTCTTCTGTTCTTTCTGCATTATTTTCCTTCAGATGTGTGTCATCCAAACCCATTTTTTAAAAAGTTAATATAATCACTTTCTTTTGTTTATACTGAAGTTCTGGAAAGTAAGGGAAACGTAAGCCTTGACAAATAATTCTTGTTTTCACACTGATGGTTTTAAAAATAGTTGTCATTAAACAGGACACAGTTCATGCCACCCAACATGGCAGGAGTAAAAAACTATTTCGGATGGTCACTGTCCAACAATAGGTTGGGTGTGGCAGATTACCTGTTCTTGGTAATCTCCTCCTAGTGCAGAGTATTGTTCACTGTAGGGTTCCCCACTGAGTGCTTTCACCAAGGGATGAGATAACCTTGACTAAATTATTTTCTACCCATTTATGTGGCCTTCAGGCTGTAGGACTATTCGGTAACTTGAGTGATTATTCAATTAGCACAGGGTTAATTAATTAATGTGGGTAAAATTATTTTTTATTTCCATGGATGAAAGATTTTGAAAAGCAGTCAATACTACTCTGTGTTGTTTCCTGATCCTTTAAGCAAAAGCTTAATTAGGGACTTTGAGAAGGAAATGTGAAATAATCAAGCAAATCATGTTTTCGACGACCTAGTCTTTTGCAGTGAAAATGTTTCCACCATAAGGTTTACGATGTTTTTTGCATTATTCAGTTCCCAGAACAATGCATTTACTGAAAATGCAACATGGTGCTATGATCTGCCAGTATAAACAATGCTACTACAATAAAGTTTTTGAAAACCTGTTTCCATGCATGAAATAGAAACCTCAGACCCCAGAAAACACAAGACAACACATTAAAATATTTTGCATTTTCTAGTCTAGTTTTATAAAAAATATTTAAAAAATTAATTTTAACTACACTTTTTGATCAAGAAAAGTGAATCTGGAGCGTTATGTACAGAGTGCTTCTCCTCATCTTCTCTCCAATTAATGTCTCTGTCAGACTCTCCTCTTCTTCTCTTGGGTTATGGATTGGCCAGGTGAAAATAGGGAGATGTGAAGAATAAAAAATAACTCCCCCTATTTTTTCCTTATACCATAGTTTTAACATTGTTATACTAACCCTAATGATATTCTTAGTAAGTTGGAAAGATTCAAAATAGTGAATTGCTTTTGTAGTGAGTAAAAGCTATGCATTCCAGGGTGGAATTGAAGGTACAATTTCTAGGCATTGATATAATTAAATCAGATTTTGTCATGATATTCATTCGTTCAGCCATGTCTGCTGAGTGCCCGTTACATGCTAGTTCCAGTCTTGTATGCTTAGGATTGAGTGGTGAATAAAATTGACAACAATCCCTGCCTCATAGAGCTAATGTTCCAGAAAGAGGGGATAGACAATAAATAATAAACTTAACCATTAGGTGAACAATGTGGCATCTTAGAAGATTAAAAGAAGCACTCTGGACAAAAAGTAGAGTAAGGAGGATTGGGGTGCTATGGGGGAGGGACACATTACAATCTTAAGTAGGGTGATCAGGGAAGGCCTCATTCAGAAAGTGACCTTTGACAAAGACTTGAATTAAGTGAGGGAGTCAGTGTTCCAGGCAAACCTAGATGGGAGTGTGCCCTGTATGTTCACAGCACAGCAAGGAAAAAGTATGAGTGGAGCCAGGTGGCAAGAGGGTGAGTAGAGGAAGTGAGGTCAGAGAAATAAAAAAGAGGGGCCAATTCATGCATTGCCTTGCAGGCCTTGGTAAAGAATTTGTCTTTTACTTTGGATAAAATGAGAAACCACTGGCTTTAAGTCTTCCCCTGGGGGAAATGGGGAGCCAGTGGAAAATTTTGAGCAGAGAAGTGATATGATTTGACCTTTAATCATCTTAAATGTGTTCAGTTTGCTACTGTGTTTGGAATAGACCCCTGGGAGGCACCAGTGGATGCTGGCAGAGCAGTTAGGATGTTTTCACAGGAATGAGTAGGAGAGCTGATGGTGGCTCCCACCAGAGAAGGAACATTGAGAAGTAGTCAGATACTCTTATATTTTGAAGATGGAGCTGAGAAATGTTCCTGTTAGATTGCATGTAGATGTCAGGGAAAGAGTGGAGTCCAGGATGACGCCAAGGTCTTTGGCCTGAGCTGCTGGGAGGCTGGAGACGCCATCAACTGAGATGGTAAATGGTGAGTGGAGGAGGCTTTTGGGGGATGCTCAGGAGTACAGCTTTAGACCTGTTAAATTTGAGATATATCAATTAGACATCCAAGCGTAGATGTTCAACAGGCAGTGGGCTCAAATGAGTCTGAAATTCAGGAAAGAGGTTTGGAAAGGAGATATATAACTTTGGAAGGCATTTAGCATATAAATGGTACTTAATACCATGAGGCCAAATGATAGAACCAAAGAAGTAAGCGTTGATACAGGATAGAAGAAGACACAAGAGTGAGCCTTGAAGCAGTCTAACATGGAGATATTGGAGAAGAGGGAGAATGCACAAAAGAGGACAGGGGAAATGGTCGTGCTGACAGTCATCTGAAATTTGCTCCCTCAAGCTGAAGATGGTAGGGAAAAAGTTAAGAGAGGAGAGACATTACTAGGGAATTGATACTCAGGGCAGACTGGATGTAGAAGCTACCTTATTCCTTTCCTATAGGGACTGAGAGAGAGGACATGAGTATGCATAGAAAATTATCTTCCTAAGGATTTGTTAAATGTAGAACTTGACTCCTTTTCATATATCAAATTATATATATACAGATTGACTTAAAAATGCTATTGAAATCAAGGCAAAGCGCAGCACTTTGTGTTCAATATATTTATATGTGGAACTTCTAGTAAACTCTCAAGAAATACTTGTCAAATTATTAATAAATTACCTTTTTGCTGATAATTTTAATATTATGTTAAGACTGTTTTCTTTGCACAAGGGGGATACATAAGAACTTTCTTCAATATTTTTTCTCAAGACATACAAACCTATTGAATCAGATGCCAGTTAATTCAGCCATGTAACTTATTCTTTCTCTGTAATGATTTGTCAGAACTCACTAACAAATAGACACAGTGGGTGTGAATTGTCTATTTCTCTTAACTATGGCTGATTGGCAACTGTAGTCAATAAGACAACCACTGAAAATATGAATGTATTCAAATAGGAGGTAGATTTTATTATGTGGATCTAAATAATCTCCATTGAAAGTTAGAGCTTCAGTCTACATTAATTTAGAAATATCCTACATTCTCGGAGATTATTCCAGTGAGAGTCTTCTACCTCAGGAGTACAGCATAACTAACAGATCTGACTCTTCCTTCAGAAAGAGTAAGCAGTTTTGCTTACCAGGGTAGGAGGAGATGGCATTGATGTGGGTGGTCCTGATGACACCCACCCGCGTCCCACGGTTGTTTTTCATGCACATGCAGATACATATGGCAATTCCAGCAATGACCCCCATGATGAATACGATTCCAAATACTATGCCAGCAATTGCTGTGCCCCTAAAAAGGAAAAGCGAAAGTACATTTATTGAAAAGGCTCATAAAGTTTCCTCAGCCTTTCAACTATAGTTCCATGACTACATGACAAGTGCCCCTTTAAATATGTTCTTAAGGATAATGTTAAAAAACACTCATGTTTTTCAGTTCTTGAAACCGTTGCATAAGTTAATAATTTCCTTTGCAGCATTTTCTCTGTTTCTCTTTCTGAAAGCCTATTCTGAAATAAACCTCTGAGCCTCCTGGATAACTTCTCTAATTTTTCCTGTCTCTGTTTTCTTGAACTACTTTCCAGGGAATTTCATTGACTTTATCTTCCAAACTTTTATGGAACTTGTAAATTTCAGCTATCATATTTTTAACTTCCACGTGCTCTATCTTATCCTGTATTGCAACACCTGTTTTATAGTGTCCTTTTTTTGCTTTTATGGACGTAATTTCTTCTATTAATCTCTAACAGTACTCATGACATATTCTTTGAAACTTTATCTGTTTTTTGTGTTTCCTCTGTCCTGTCTAGGCTCCTTCTTATTGATTGTTTACTTTAATCTGTTTCATGTTTGACATTTTCCTTAAATGTCTGGTGATCCCTGAATCTATTCCTATGTAATAAGCTGCTATTTAGTAATAGCTGGTTGGGAGTTCAGTGTGCAAAGCTAGTATTGGACAGGTGAACACTGAAGTAGAGGATCAACTGAGGCCAGTTTGCATAGTTTTGTTTTGCTTTGTAGCTGTTCATTTTTACTCCTTAAAAGGATCCTCCAGTTTCATACTTGGGGAATATGAACTGGGCTGCCAGTTTCCTGGATTTTATCCATAAGGGTATGGACTTTCACAAAATCCTCCTGCTTTCAGCTCAGAGACTTAGTCTCATTCTGCTATGACAGAGGAGGCTTTCAGGTTAAGTCTTTAGTAACAAAATCTTTGTGATTTAAAAGCATGACTTCTAAAGCCAGACTGCCATGGTTCCAACTGTAGCTGGGTAACCTCGGGCAAGTTGCTCAATGCCCCAGTTTGCTTCTTAATGAAATAAAGGTCAGCTTGCTGATTATCTGCCTCTCCTCCCAAATTTAATGTTATGAAATAACTGTGCTCCTAGATTCATTTGCCACATAAATAAGTTCCTATTCTCAAGTGCTATATGAACACCTATCCTGTACTTTTCTAGGACAGGTTCATAATCTCTCATCCCAAGCCCTTGGGACTAGATGTGTCTCGTAAGTCAGGAATGTTCAGATTTTGAAAAGGGAACATGCATATACTGTGTATTATATGATATTCCCAGGGCCAGCATCCTGAGCATAACACACGTACATTTCTGCAGTAAATGTAGGAATATTAACACTCGTGTATTACATAGAAGCTATAAAAAAAAGCCCCAGTTTCGTTCAGGTTCAGTCTTGCCACCAGTTGAGTTGTATAAAACCTTTACTTTTCAGAGTTTTTGAGGACTCAGAATTGCCGATAAGGGACTGTCGACGTATATTTATACTATTCAGAAGGGATCTCCTCTCTCTGCCTTTTCCCTACTCACTTAAAAAAACAGAATACCATTATGCATTCCAATAGACTACTTTAAAATATTCCCACATGCACTTTAACTTTGTTAGTAAATTATGAAAGTAGAACGTGAGACATATTTGGATGGGCTGCTATTAGCAATTAAAGAATGGCAGAGTCTAGCAGTTCAATAAATATGTCTTTTCAAGAAAAAAGATTTATCAAAGGTGATAACTTGAAATTTAAAAAACTAAAAGTAATCTGGAAACTTCTTTTTTTATTGTAATTTTCAGGTCTAAATAAGACTAAATTGGAGGACTTAATTTATGTTCCAGAAATAATCAATGGTCTAATTATTCAGGTGTAGAGTTTCCAAAGTATACGTTATGGAAGCTATCAATTTGGGAAATATTTATATTCATTAATTCCTTTTTAAATAGAGAAAAGTAAAAAATCAGTTACATTTTGTTTTCTTGTTGGCAGCTTCGGCAAAAGTGCCTGCCCTTGTGGTCAATAATGAGGTTGCAACTAATGTGTTAAATGAAGTTTTTGATTAAATCATGATTTTCATGTCCTTGATCCTTTGATACCCATTAGCAATTGTAAATTAGTTATTTAAGACATGGCAAGTATAAAATTTATAGCATTATTTAGTCTGTTATTAATTTAAAAAATAAGCAGTTACCTTCCAGTATATAAATAACTTGGTTTAGTCAACTGTTGGAAAGAGAGAAGCTATTAAGTTGAGAAATTTGGCATCATAAAATCCTTGAGGGGACTTCCCTGGTGGCGCAGTGGTTGAGAGTCCGCCTGCGGACGGAGGGTACACGGGTTCGTGCCCCGGTCTGGGAGGATCCCACATGCCGCGAAGCGGCTGGGCCCGTGAGCCATGGCCGCTGAGCCTGCGCGTCCGGAGCCTGTGCTCCGCAAAGGGAGAGGCCACAACAGTGAAAGGCCTGCGTACCGGAAAAAAAAAAAAAAAAAAAAAAAAAATCCTTGAAAAGATTTATTTAGGGAATGTATTTTTTTTTTGAAAGAATGCATTACAAGGTTTGCATATTTTCTCTTCTCTAAACTTCTATTTCGAAATAATTATAGATTTAGAGAGGTCCTGTGTATCTTTCACCCAGTTTCCCCCAATGGTTACATCTTAGGTAACTAAAGTACAACATTAAAACCAGGAAATTGGCATTGGTATAAAGTGTGTGTACAGTTCTATGTCATTTTAACACATGCCTAGATCCATGCAACCAGTTCAGCAAGCAAGGTACTGTGATAACCCCTGACACCATTCATCTGTTCTCCATTTCTATAATTTTGTCATTTCAAGAATGTTATACAAATGGAATCACATAGTACGTGACTTTCTGAAATGCTCTTTTTTCACTCAGCATTATGTCCTCGGAAGCCATACTGGCTCTTCTGTATAGCAATGCATTCCCTTTTATTACTGTGTAGTATTCCATGGTATAGATATAACACAGTTTGTTTAACCATTACTTCTTATAGGACATTCTGTTTACTTCCAGTTTTGGCTTTTCCATTTATAAAGCTGTGACGAACAATCATGTACTGGTTTTTATGTGGACATAAGTATTCATTTCTCTGGAATAAATGCCCATCAGTAAGATTGCTAGGATATATAAACATATGTTCTGTTTTAAAAGAAATTGCCAAACTGTTTTCCAGAGTGACTGTACTATTTTACATTCCCACCAGCACTACAGGAGAGATCCAGTTTCTATACATCCTTGCCAGCATTTGATATTGTCATTATTTTTTATTCTAGCTGTTTTAATGGGTGTACAGTGATTTCTCTTTGTAATATTAATTTACATTTCCCTTAAGCTAGTGAACATTTTTTCATGAACTCATTTGCCATTTATATGTCTTCTTCAGTGAAATGTCTCATATCTTTTACTCATGTTCTAATTGAATTATCTGTGTTTTTACTGTTGAACTTTTGAGAGTTCTTTGTAAATTCTAGATATGACTCCCTTCTCAGATAAGTAGTTTGTAAATATTTTCTCCCAGCCTGTAGCTTGTCTTTTCATCCTCTTAACAGTCTTTTGCAAGAGTAAAAGTTTTTCATTTTAATGAAGTCCAACTTATCAATTTTTTCTTTTATGAATTGTGCTTTTGTTGTCATGTCTAAGAACTCTTCACCAACCCCTAGTTTCTGAAGGTTTTCTCCTATGTTTCCTTCTAAAAGATTTATAGTTTTATATTTGACATTTAAATCTATCATCCATTTTGACTGAATTTTGTATATGGTGTCAGGTTTAGATCGAGTTTCATTTATTTTGCCCATTGTTAGCCAACTGCTCTGGCACATTTATTGAAGACACTATCCTTCTTTCATTGCACTGCTTTTGCACCTTTGTCAAAAATCAGTTGGCCATGCTGTCTGGGAGTATTTTTGGGTTCTGTATATTTTCTTGTTGTTGGATAGGGTGTTTTATAAATGTTGATTGGATTCTGTTGGTTGATGATATTGTTCAGTTCTTCTATATCCTGTTGACTTTCTATCTAGCTTTACTAATTGTTGGTGAGGGATGCTGAAGTTTCCAACTATAATTTTGGATTTGTTTGTTCCTTCTTTCAGTTCTATCAGTTTTGTTCCATATATTTTGCAGCTTTTCTGTTCTCTCTAGGCTCCGCACTTGACCTGTGCTGATAGGCTTTGGGATGAGGCTGTATTTTTTTTTTTTTCTTATGGTGTTTGGTTATAGTTAAATTAGTTAAATTGTTACTGTCTCAAAGTTTTCTGTTTTGCTAGGCTGTCTCTTTCTGGGGACTTTGGCTGCAGAGATCAAACCTTTGTTGGGGTTTTTATTGTCTGCTCCTATTGGTGTTTATGGGTTGCCAGCTTCTTTATCTACAAACCTTGGAGAAATGAGGCAAAAAGAAAACCCAGGGAGCTCACTGTCATGTCGTGTTGTTCTTCAGCCCACGAAACTCCTAGCTGCTCTGCCTTCTTCTCTTCACCGTTCAGAATTTTCTTGTTTATTTTATATACAATATTTAGGGTTTTAAAGTTGTACACAGAGGGAGGAATAGGGAAATGTACATCTACTCTGAAAAAATAAAATATTGCAATAAATGGTATTGTTTAAAATTGTCAAGTGATTTTTTAAAGCATAATATAAAAACATTCTTATAGAAGAGATTAAAAATGTGATGAATATCCTTAAAAACATAGTTGGGTTTTTAGGGAAAAACATTGCCATGGATCTACATATATATATCTCCTATGATTTTGAACCTTTTCCTATACATATTAAAAGTGCTCAAAAATCTTTAATAAATACATAAATTAAGCTAACCTTACCCACAATTATTAAACTGTTAGGAACTATCAGCCACAAAATTCTTTCTCTGTAATGAAAGTATTTCCTAAAGGCATGTGTTAATTCCCTATTTAAATGAAACCTGAAAGGGCATTTTTCTTGGGAGAAGAACGAAATATAACTTCTTTTTGATGTTGTTAATTCTTTCTTTTTTAACTGCTGATATTTTGGACTCTAAAGCATAATTCATGTAAATGTATATGCAAAGAGAAATTTCTGTTTTCAGGAGGCTACTGCAACACCTTTTATGAATTCTACAATTTCACAAGTAATTATCTTTTTGTGCCTTTAATAATTTTGTGTGAGCTCAGTTCTAAACAAAAGCATTTAGTTTTTTGGTTACATACAAGAATCACCAGACAAAAAAATCCAAGGTTATATAAACAAATTATTCTTTTAAACTATCCATTATAATTATTTATTATAGTGAATGACTTTTTTTGGTCAATTTTTAGTCCAAGAGTAAGCAATCTATGGCCATGGGCCAAATGGGGCCCACAAGTTGTTTCAGTAAATAAGGTTTAATCAGAACAAAGCCAAACACATTTGTTTACCTGTTGTTTGACTGCTTTGGTGCTATAATGTCAAAGATGAGTAGTTGTGACAGAGACCACATGGTCACAAAGCCTAAAATATTTACCATCTTGCTCTTTGTAGAAAAAGTACTGAACTCTGATTTATTTCACTTGTAAATAAATTAATGCTGCCTTTCCTTAGATGACGTTTTCTAAAACATTATGTCAGTAATGATATTGTAACAAAGTAAGTGGTAGCACAGGCCAGACAATTTGTACTGAAAAATCTAACATTTAATGGTATTTGGAAGCTCTTTTAATTCCATTAATCAGAAACTCACAAGAGTTGCAAGGTCTGAATATTCTTTTTGATTACCACTACGAATACTGTTTACTCTAGTACATTTCTGATGCTATTTCAATACAAAAATTACTCATGTTTCCTGGTATAATGAAAAATAAATATTTAGTCTTTGCCCCAAGATCCTGGCACAAAGCTTTTAAAACCCTTAGAATCTCTGAAGTGATTAAAGTGTCTTTTGTATGCTAATGAGATGACTGGTGGTTGGGGGCCCCTAGATAACTTTAACAGGGGGACTGGTCTCCAGAAAGACCAAAGCATAATTAGAGTGTGGGAACTTTTCCCACTTCTGACCTCCAGAGATGGGGGCAGGGCTGGAGGCTGAGTTAATCGCCAATGGTCAGTGAGTTAATCACCAGTGGTCAGTGATTTAATCAATCATGCCTAATCATGCCTACACAAGGATAACGCCATAAAAACCCCTACATAATGGGGTTCAGAGAACTTCCAGGTTGATGGACACATCATGGTGCCAGGAGAGTGGAGCACCTGGAGAGGGCATAGCAGGTCTGAAAGCTCCATGCCCCTCCTCACATACATTGCCCTTATGTATCGCTTCCACTTGACTGTTCCTGAGCTTTATCCTTTATAATCAACTGGTAATAGTAAGTAAAGCATTTTTCTGAGTCCTATGAGTTGTTCTAACAATTAGTCAAACCTGAAGGAAGGGGTTGGGGGACGGAAATCCCTGACTTTGTAGTCAAGTTGCATGGACGTGTGTATAACCTGGGGACTCAATACTTGTGACTGGCATCCTAAATAAGGGCAGTCTTATGGGACAGAACCGTTACACCTGTGGAGTCTGACACTCACTACAGGTAGTGTGCGTCAGAATTAAATTGAACTGTAGGACACCCAGCTGATATGAGAATTGGTTGGTGTCAAGAGGAAAGACACCCCACAGGCTTTGTTCTCTGTCCTCCAAAAATCTTTGTGGACACATCTAAGTGTCAGTGTGTATTGTTTAGCTCCATAGATGGTTTTTGACCATCTGCAGATAGTTAAAAAATTTTGAACAAAATTATGGATTGAAATGTGTACCAAAATGAGACTTTATAATCAAGATATTAAATGTACTTGTAGTGGCTTTAATGTACTATGAAACCGGGGTTTATAACAAGGCTCAGAGACAATATATTTCATTCCATAAATAGCTTTTCATAAGTAAAAAAGATTCTGATAATGTTGCAATTGTTACAATAATATTTACAACACATTTTAACCTTGGTACTGCTATACAGCAACTTAAAAATACAGATACCTTGACATGGTTTTACTATTAATTGGTGTTTAACGTAAAGAGTAAATATGCAAAGAATGCCATTAGATTATTTCTCTTCTTTCTCTGACATGACCAATTTACAAATGCATTTTATACAAAGGACTTATGAATATTCCATGCAATAATTTAATAACATATCTCTATTAAATAGGCCACAGAGATATTTGATGCCTACATAAGATGCAGGCAGAATTATAGAATATTTCCATTAGGAGAAACTTTTCAAATGAACATAAGAGTTTTTAAGAAGTAAATTAAGTGAGAAAACTTTTAGAAGAGAGTTTTCTGGAATAACTGCCTACAATTTCAAAAGAATAAACTTAAAATGAGTTCATTTACTATTAGAATGAAAAATAAGTCATAAATGCAGCAAAAGCATTTTATCTTTCTATTAAAGAGGAAATATTAAATAATCCTATATATTTATAATAATCCATAAGTGATTAATTAAAGCAATGAAAAAAATATCATTTCAACTGTAGGGCTGAAAGGAAAAAGCACACATGAGAAAAATAAAACTTGGCAAAATTCTTCTTCAGACTCTTTCATTAGCTCAATAATTGTTCTTTCAGCCAGTGCATTAAAATATGTAATACAATATTTTCATGCTCAAAATCTTCAAAACCCATATTTTATTCTACACCTATTCACAATTTATAAAGTCTGTAACTTTAGCAAAACTCTTACTGGCTTAATTTTAAAATGATGCATTTTCCTCATTGTTGCTTTAATAAATCAATACAGAAGAGTAAGAATAGAAAAACAAGCTCAATGGAGTATGGTTTTCAACATGGAGAGTATTTAGTTCCGTCACTTTAATGAATAATAGTAGGTCCCCAGAACTAAATATATCTATATCTGTATCTATATCTGAATCTGTATCTATCTCTACCTATTTATTTACATATACATATATATATCAAATACGATGACTATAACGTCAAGTGGTTAAATTATTGCTAAATGTTGTTACAATTCCACGTGTTAAATGCTTATGAAGAGTAGAAACACCAATCCATGTGATTTTCCCAATAAGTCTATATTATTTGCAAAAAAATCCTGTAAAATTCAGATATGTTAAAGATGTTTATTTTGCCTTTTTATTTTTCATTTTAGTCCTTCTCTCTAATAACATCATTCAACATATCTTCCTTCTTGGGGTTTTATAGGTAACTTTTCTGTAGTCTTCAGAATAATAAAATTAGAAACTAATTTTTCTCTAAATGTTTAAATTTATTTCATTTACCGACTCAGTCCCTGTGGTAGACAATTGTCTACCACAATACTACCACTTAGTATCTATTCTCTACATTTTCCTTGATAAAATAACTCTTGATGGTTAACTGGGTACATGGCTACTTGAAATAAATACTATTTTTTCTAGATACCCTTAAACCTAGCAGTAAAGTTCTGGAAAATAAGTTGTAAGTAAAATGTTTTGTGTTATCACTCAAGAAACCTCCTTGAAAGATGGCTGGGATGGGTTTTTTGTCCCTTCCTCCTTATCTTACCCTCCATCCTGCTTTCCGACATGTGGGTGTGGTGGCTGAGCTCTCGTCTCCATGTAGGACCATGAGGATAGTCCACCTAGAGATGCAGGAGGTATGAATTTGATGGCGTATGCATCCCTAACAGCTACATGGAGATGCTATATCACTCCCAAGTTGCCTATCTCTAGGTTTCCTTTACATGAGACAGAAACACACTGTTTTTTAAAAAAATTATTAAAACCTTTATTATTTTAGTTTAAGTGTGTGTGTGAGAGAGAGCTACACTGCTTGACCTAATCTTACCTAATACAACTTCTTTGCTACAATAAGCACACAGGGTAAACAAAAAGAAATATTTCACGTGGAAATAGTTCTAAGGAGCACACAGGTACTCTGAGATCTCCAGGAAAAGGTTCCAAAAAAGCATACCAGAACCAAGAAAGCATGAGACTGCATTCAACTTCTATTAAATTGAGATCGCTTATCTTCCATCTTAGGTAGAGTTAAACTTGTGTGATTCTGTGAAAGACCTTCAAAAAATCCCTACGTTGCCTAGATGTCAAAGAGGTATACAAAATGAGAATAAAAAATGGTCTTGAATGTGCTGTGAACGCTAGGGTGACCTGCACGATAACGCTTTACTATCACTGGAGTGTGATAGTAAATGATTTGATTGATGAAGAAAGCAAGAATAACTCAAGCCAAAGAGTACCCTTTGAGAATTGGTTGGTTTGCCCTTATCTCCACTGATCAAATTTTCTGAACAAGTTATGTTAGATTCGTAAAGTGAGTTCAATGAAGATCAAATGCATATAATAAAATAATATTAATATTAATAATATCAATTAAATGTTTTTCCATATATATATGTTCATATATGAACATATTTAACTGTAATTTAGAAAAACAGGAATCTGAGTGAAGATTCCCTGAACTATATTACTTGACATAGTCTGTATACTGTGTGCATTCCAAATGTAATGAACTGATTAGCTGTCAGTATAGCCTTGAGATAGCACAGCATAACATACTGTAAGTCAAAATTTAAATTCAGTCATTCATAGTTACAGAAGTTTCCAGAAACGTTTTGTGCAATATTCACAAATGTGATTCATGTCATTGTTTATTTAACAATATTTGGAAAAGTAGTATTGACCCACACTTACATTGGTTTAATTTTCCAGTCATGGCCTTGAGATGTTTGATTTATTCCTCAGTCATTATGCCTGTAATTTTAAACAGCTATCACTAAATAATTAACAGTCATCACTTTATTCATGAAATATATATCGGTTATCTACCATGTGCTAGGCACTATTCTGGGTGCTGGGATGCAAAGTTGAAAGATACATGGTATCTGTCTTCAAGGATTTTAGAGGCAGGTATTTTAGAGATACTAAACAAAAAGAGAGATTTTGAAAGGTCAATATCTCCAGGCATAGAAGACTAAGTCAATAAAATAATTTAAAAATTTGATCATACTCAGCAAAAGAGAATATTTTTTTAAATGAATGTAATAAACTCAAGAGAATAGTAGTGATTTCTTAATACTTCTTACTTGCATATAATAGTTTTTTGACCCAGAGGATGCTTTTGTGAAATGGAATTCAACACACTTGTTTTGCAGGTGAAAAAAATCAAATCCATGAGAGGCTAAAATAACGATCTTCTGGTTAGTTTCGTGGTAAAGAATAGAGCTCAGCGATCCTAATTTTCACCCCAGAGCTGTTTATTTGGCAGTGGACTGCCTTGCTCATATTCTTTCATCCACTCACCAAACATTTATAGAGTCTATCTGCTGTGCCAGATACTCTAGTGAGCACTAGACATATAAAGATGAACAAAGTCTCCTTAGGAAGCAGAGAAGAAGAGGAGAGAAAAGATTCCTGGAATGTTTGGGAAATTGAAACCTTGAGACCTGATGACTGATTGCATTGGGTAGTAAATGAGAGGCAGGAGTGCGGAATATCTTCCATGTGGATGATTGTCCCTTGCTGTACCATATACAGTCCATAAAAATGTCTTGAAATGGGGCTTCCCTGGTGGCGCAGTGGTTGAGAATCTGCCTGCCAATGCAGGGGACACGGGTTCGAGCCCTGGTCTGGGAAGATCCCACATGCCGCGGAGCAACTAGGCCTGTGAGCCACAACCACTGAGCCTGCGCGTCTGGAGCCTGTGCTCCGCAACAAGAGAGGCCGCGATAGTGAGAGGCCCGCGCACCGCGATGAAGAGTGGCCCCGCTCCGCAACGGGAGAAGCCACGGAAGCGAGAAGCTCTTTGCCGTTTAAAAAAAAAAAAAAGAGTAAATCCTAAGAGTTCTCATCACAAGGGAAAAATTTTTAAAACAATGTCTTGAAATGAAGAATAAATGAGACAGGGAATCATAAACTAGATTTAAGTAGATACAGACAGAAGGCAAGCCACACAGGTTTCCTTGCCTTCTGCCTTCTAAACTAAAAATTTCCCAATTACTTCTAGACTTAGTTTATAATGCTTTGGCACAGTTCACCCTTTGAAGTGACCTTTGCTGAAACTTCACACTGAGCTAATTACCTTAACTTGCTTATGATGTTTACTTTAGACAGGACTTTCTTCTTTTTCTTCCTGTACCTTTTAATCATATTTTAAGTAGAAAAAAATCACAAACCCGTTTTTTTTTAACACTAACTCTAAAGATTTCTATTAAAAATCCATTTGTTGAGATATAAGTCCTGAGAGCATATAAGATTTAAGATACTGAATCTGATTATGAAAATCAGAACCCTCAGAATAATCCGATTTCCTTTCCATTGACACCAGCATGGAGAGTTTCAAATAAATATGGAGGCTTATATAATTATTGATCTGGCAGAACAGCAACTACCTTTTAGGCCTGGACATTTGAAAATTTAATAAGGTTGCCATAGAACTGGGGTGGAGGTTGTAAACCTTTCCAGATTAACTGCTGAAACAGGTAACAGACCTTGATGATGTAATGGACCCCTGGCAGTGAGACCATGGACCACCAAATACAGTATTTTCACATGTGGCTCTGTCAACTGCTAGACTATACATTACAAGGTAGCCAGCCCACTCAGACAACTGTGGTCCTCTTCCTGGACCCTAGCAAGTCCCCATCCTCTGCCGAGACAAACCTGCAACTGGTCACCGTCTGCAGGAAGGTCTCCATTCTAGTTCTGCCAATGATTTGCTCAGTTCTGACATTTATTATCTGCACACAACTCTCTCAGGCTGGGGCTGCCCAGACCCAAGGGAGGCTGCCTGATCTCACCTCTCTGAAAGTCTTGTTCACAACCTCACCTGCACGAGCCTAATGTGGTTGATCAGAACTGTCACACTTTGGCTGCCTCATAGAATCTAGCCTCATACTCACTTTAATGATTCTTAAAGTCATTAACAAGCAATACATCCTCATCACAGCTAATCAGATCATGACATCTGGAATCCACCGAGTATACAGAGTATGTCAAGTAATATAGTTCAGGGAATCTTCACTCAGATTCTTGTTTTCCTAAATTAAAATTAAATATGTTCATATATAATCATATATATCTGGAAAAAACATTTAATTGCTACTATTAATATTACTATTATTATATGCATTTTATCTTCATTGAATTCATTTTACGAATCTAACATAGGAATTGGGCATTTGTTGAGAAAATTTGATCAGTGGAGATAAGTGCAAACCCACCAGTTCTCAAAGGGTACTTTTTGGCTTGAGTTATTCTTGCTTTCTTCATCAATCAAATAGCTACAAACAGTTTCTGAGTTTTATGCCGTATAATTATCCATGGGAGGAAAACGGATTTCAATCATGTCTCATTACAGTAGATTCAATCCCAGAGAAGGAATGTGAATGGCTCAGGTGGAGTTGGGGACCCTCCTATAGAACAGTCCACTTTGCCAAGGCCAAGAATACCACGATTAGCCCAGCTTGGGTCAAATGCCTGTCCCCAGACCTGCTCTATGTAACCAATGCAGAAACACGTGGGGGAAATAGAGGTGGTCAATTCAGGAGCAGAGGCAAGAATTTGGCAAACAATGACACAGTCATTCACACACAAGATAACTTTGTATAGTTGACATTAGGATTCCAAGCCCAAGTCTGAGTTTAGGGCTGTAAGCTAGGATTATAAAGAATGAAGAAAACCATAATTCAAAAAGAGTCATGTACCGGTTCTGAGGAACCTAGGGCCAGGACAGGAATAAAGACACAGATGTAGAGAATGGTCTTGAGGGCACGGGGAGGAGGAAGAGTAAGCTGGGATGAAGTGAGAGAGTGGCATGGACGTATATACACTACCAAATGTAAAATAGATAGCTAGTGGGAAGCAGCCACATAGCACAGAGAGATCAGCTCGGTGCTTTGTGACCACCTAGAGAGGTGGGATAGGGAGGGTGGGAGGGAGACGCAAGAGGGAGGCGATATGGGGATATGTGTATATATATATATAGCTGATTCACTTTGTTATAAAGCAGAAACTAACACACCATTGTAAAGCAATTATACTCCAATAAAGATGTTAAAAAAAAAAAGAATGAAGGACGGATAGAGACAAATCTCAGTTCTGTTCATCCTTCACCTGAATATATACATGGTACCAGAAAGTCAGAAAAGTAACTTTAGACAAACACAGAGGTTTGGGACTATAAGGATTTTGAAAGACCTTATTTCAAAGAATCTTAAATTATATAACATTATATAATGTTAGCGTTTCAAGGAAGACATAGCCTGGGGAAGACACATTTGCACGTATATAAATAATTATAATGCACAGCATTGATGGCAAACGGGAAGCATGGAGTAGGTTCTATGACAGCAGAGTATAGAAAGTGTGCGAGTGTGTGTGTGAGTAGAGATGGGTGTGTGTGAGAATGTATATCACTGAAAGAAGGTGCAGGTGTATATGCATGTTTGGGGAGTGCTTGAGGATGGATGGATTCCTGAAGGAGGTAACCCCTTCTGAATCTTAAAGGAAGATGAGGAATTAATCAACGGAGATTGAGGGGATTAGAGCAGAAACACATTTAAGATCAAAGGAACAAGGTATAAATGCCATAGGAATGTAAGATATTGTGACATGTTTAAGGGACCATGAAAAATTGAGAGTTGCTGAAAGAGAAAAGACGCAGATGAGGCTGGAGAAAAAGCAGGGGTTTGGTGGGGCAATTAGGAGGGTCTTCAATAACACTGTAAAGAACTTGACCTTTTTATTGGAGTTAATGCAAAAATAAGTGAAAACCTGCAAGCATGGATCCATCTAAGAGTCATGTGAAGGGTGGATTTAATGGGTACCAGGCTGTACCCAAGTGGTCCTATTGAAAGACCATTGTAATTATCTGGGCAAAACGTGGTGAAAGACTGAACCTGACAATGAGAGTGGGGCAGGGAAGAAGAAGGTGGGGAGGAGGGAGTTCAAAAACTCAGAACATATAACATGGAAGGTAAAGTTAGCGGTACCTTCAGGTCATCAAATTCAATCTCCTAAAAGATTATTATAACTCTGTGCTATATGCAGGCATGCAAAGCTCGTGGACAGTCCCAGCACTTAAAAGTCACTAAGTCTGGAGGCATCTTTTCCATTACTGAATAATTCCCTGTAACTGTGGGACACTTCAGTAGATTTAGTTCACCAGATCTCTTATCTCTCTCAAAGGGACCTCTGCAGAGGGAAAGCTCTGACCTTTCATAGGAAAGAAGGGAAGTGTCAGGCCCAGAAGGTGTCAGAGGGCAGGAGATAAACTTTGCTTACCCTTGTTGTCTACTGGTCTGATTTCAACCAAGTGTGTTTTCCAAAGATGAGTATGTTTATAAAAAGCATATGTACTCTTTAATATTGCATTACATAAACTTTTAGCATAATGAGCATGCATAGATAGCTTTGTTTTATTTGTATAATCAGTGAACTCTTAATTGCCCTTCTCTGAAATGCATGTCCTTAAACCTCTGTAAAACATAAATTAAAAATATAGTCTTTGAGTTATTCTTAGATTGCTTCATGCAGTCTGATCTTCCGATCCAAGTCTTTGTGCAGTTAGAATCTTAATTGGATCAGATGATGCCCGATGTCCCCTCCAGCTCCCCAGTACCACAACTAATTAGCAGAAATTCCACTTTAATAATACAGCTGCTGCAGTTCAAGAAAGGAAAGCAAAGCCGAGGTGGAAATCTCAACCTAATGAACACTGAATAAAGATTAGAAGCAAGTTAAAATTCAGTGTGATAATTAATTACAGTCCAAGAAAATGAATATTGGCTAACTGTAATTTAAGCTATATTTATTCATGCAAGTCTCTTCCGCAATATCACCTCCAATTCTGAATAGAAAGAGAATACCTCTTCTCAATAATTCTTATCTCATTTATTGTCAATATAAGCAACAATCTCAAGTCTGTGGAGGTGTAAAAATCATCAAGGTAGTATTCAGTATTTTAAGTGAGTAATTATAACTGCATACACTCATGCATATTATCAAGCCAACTCTTTATTAATTATGTCTACTTTGGAAAGTCATAGTTTTGTCTCAAAGACCTTGGCAAAAATAGCTATACCATGACACAACAGTTGGTGTGGAAGATATTTTACATGATTTTTTAAAAATAGAATAAAAGATTAAAAAATCAAATGGATTCTTGCAATTTTAGGAGCAGCTATTATAATGTGCTTGAATGTTTCACTGTATTCTTTGAAATTCCAGTGGGCCAGGGAGCTACTCACTCTTATAGCCATGCAACATACAGGGAGGGAATTATGCCTGGTTTGAACCACTAGAGTGGTATTACATCAGTATTGTCTCTTTTTAGGCAGACTTCATCCTGTTGCATCTAATAGTACAGTTAAAATTTAGGAGGAGTGGCCCAAAAAATGACAGTTCTCTTACTGGGGAGAAGATAACTAGCCAACATAAGCTGTGTAGTCTGGTGGGATGAGGTAAACAGTAGTTACTTAAGTAACTTATATTACCTGTGTGGATGGGAAGACTAGCAAATTACAGTGTGGGTCATCACCATAAAGTCAAGATTCTTCTGACCAAATTACTGCAGACTGGGCAGAGAGGTGGATCCAACAAGAAGAAACACAGAAACAGAGAATTAAGGGGGTCATAATCTTTAGTTCCACGGGTCCATCTAAGGCAGGTGAGTGCTGGCCGCATCGTTGCTGTGGAGACAGTAAGAGCTACCTGCTCCTCTACATTTCCCAGCTGTCCATGCATCTTGGAAGGGAGGGGCTGTGTGACTAATTCTCCCCAACAAACTACTGAAGGAAGAGATGCATCACTTCCTGTCAAGATAGGTTAAGAGGTGGTGTTCCTTCCTCACCTCCTTTCACTACCCCAGCCTGGGTGGCTGGAAGCAAAGGATTCTGGGATGGTGAGTCCACAATATGGAAGGAGGCAGTGTCCCTGAGCCATGGCGTCAGGGAGACCCACACAGGTGAGCCGCTGATGTGATCAAAAAATAATATGGCGTTGGGTTGAGCCACTGAGATTTCAGAGTTTATCTGTTTCTGCAGCATAGCCTAGCTATCGTGACTAAGGCATCGGTGTTGTGACTCAGAGCACAGGATGTGGATTCAGCATACCGATGTATAAATCTTGTTTCCACCACTGACGACCTCTGTGACCTGACGTCTCTGAGCTTCAGTTTTGGGCGCAAGAATTTCGTTATCAGGATGAGACATCATAAGTGGTTTCAACTCAGGCAACAAAATATAAGTCCCGTGGTGGGCCCTGGAAATACTGCCTCCTAAAACAGATGAAACTTGTAAGGAATCAGGTGTGGGTCTCAGGCTCCTCGAGTGACAGAGCTGAATGGGCCCCACAAGGCACCTGATTTGGTAAAGAATATGAGAGCCAATCCCATGTTGCCTCCGAGTGAAGGCTGGTCCCCAACTCTGGCTTCATGTTAGATTGAAATTAAGTCACACAACAATATTGACACCTGTAAACCAAATCAATGAAATTAGAATCTCTGGGGATGAGATCCAGAGATTATATTTTTTAAGTTACCCTGGTTGTGCTAATATAGAGCCAGAATTAGGAATCAATGAGTTGGAGTAACAAAGAGACCTAAAGCTGCCTAAAAGCTTTCTGTCTCCTTTGAAATTGGTTCAGGAAGCGAAGGATAGAGCTCAGGGGAAAGAAACACCAAGTGGACTCAGATATGTGAAATTGGCAAAAGAAGTGATTTTAGCAGCAATTTCTCAACAAAAAAAGAGATAGTGATTTCAGTCAAAACATTTCCATCTACATAACTTACACAGAATAAATATCATTATGAATATTACTGTTATTTTCTTTTCTGTCCTCATTCCGTATCATATTCTCAGTCTACTAAATGCACTTAAAATAAGGGAAGAAATCATAGGTGTACACATGAATATTCAGCATAGAAAAATATTTCTGATTGGTAATATACAAAACTAGTAAAATATTAACAAAATGTTATAGAAATAAAGAAACTGAACAATTGATATATGTTTGATTCTGTGAAAATAGGCAGATCGGTGCTTCCCAAATGGGGAGAGAATTTAGTTCAGCAACCTAGAAATTGCCAGTTGGTTCAGACCTCTTATTTATCCAATGCCCTGTTCTACTGCTGACCTGTCCCACATTCAGCAAGAAAGATTAATTTCCTATCAGATGTGAGTGAATCTTAATGGCAATGTGTACCTTAACTTCCTTTAGTCATTTATAACTGTTCCTCAAATTTCTCCTGTTTTTGGACCACTAAGGTCCAGTGGAATGACAAACTTGAAAATATCTACTAGTAATGAAAGGCATTGTTGGACACTAACATATTAATTACTTGGTTTTGATGATGTAGGAAGGTTACTAAAAGTACTCAATTTACTGGCATCAAGGCTCTTTGTTTCTTCTTCTTTACTTGAAATCAAAGCCAACAGTCTTAATAATTTTGACTGGTCCTTAAAATATTCTCACATTTGCTCAGCTTTAATTTGCCAATGAGCCTTTCCTAACCAATGTACCCTCATCAGGAAATCTAAATCATAAAAATTCCAGGGAACAACACCAAGAACTTATTTTATGTAAACTGTTTGGAATTATGCCAGTGAATTCACTAGTTCATGATTTCAAAGATTGTTTCATCAATCTTGTATTACTCAATTCATAGACCATAAAATAGACCCTTTAACAAGAATTTGGATTTGATTCTGTAAGAAAGACAAGGTCATTTTTTAAAAGCAAATCAGCTAGCAAGAGGGATATCAGAAGCATGCGTACAAAGAAAAATGGTCACAGAAACTTTGGGCTCTGTTCTATAAATCTTGACCTTTATTTTTCCCTTCTGCTACTACTTTGCTTCCTTTACTATTCCCTAAGGGAAATTCTAGTATCACATGGGGCTAAGAAATATAATTTGATCTTTTACATTTTAAGTTCAAGTTATTTAAATGCCATGGACTCAGTGAAGTGTGGCTTACGTCCATAAGACCAACCTCAGAAAGCATCGTACATACTCCCTCTGACAGCATGATAATGTGAAACTAATTGCTTTTGGGGGAATTAATCAATTTAAGATCAAGGCTCCTAAATATTATGTTTCAAAATGCCTAAGAAACACACATTCTTTTCTACACTGAAAGACAAGCAAAACATGGGTCTTTCAGGAGACCCACGTGTAAATATTGATTTTATGCCCTCCGCCGAATTAAAATGTCTAAATTGGATCTCAAGTTGAGTTCCCATTTCATTGATATCATATATTTTCATTTGGTTTTAAACTCCAAGCAGCTAAATTTGGCATCAGTTTGACAAGATTCCCATCTTTTACATTTGATAAGTTATTGAAAAAAGAGTGAGGAACGTGTCTCTTCGTATATTCATCAGCTCTGGATGAAGTACCCATTCATCTGTTTGTCTAGGAGCTGTGGGTGCAGCAGTTAATCCAGAAAGCATCTGCTTTGACCTCTACCATGGAAGAAAGACAGTTAGATAATAAGCTATTTAGGAATATTAAGGAAGTGTAATTAAAATGAGATTTGAAAGGTGAATTAGTCAAGAAAGAAAACAAAGGATTCATGAAGAGGCAACAACCTGTGGGAAATCGGGAGAGAGTAGGGCACATTTTAAGAGAGAGAAGATCAGTAGAGCAAGTACTGTCTACAGCTTTGATGGTAGGAAGGTGTTTGACTAATGGCTGCAGATAGGCTTGGGGAGCTAAACAGCAATGAGGTCATGAAGGGCCCTGAAAACCATGGTAAAAGGGAGACTATAAAGCAGGGGCATCAGTGGCAAGAAGACAGTTGTGTTTCAGGAGGATGTCAGTGACAGTGACAAAGGGATTGCTGAGACAAGAGTGGAGACAGAGATACCAGTTGGGAGGTGAGAAAAGGCACCGCCAAGCATGGTGGGTTGAATGGTGGTCCTCCAAAAGGTATGTCCATGTCCTAATTCCCAGGCCCTGTGAACATTACCTTATTTGGAAAGGGCCTTTGCAGATATAATTAAATTCAGGATCTTGAGACCAAGGGATCATCCTGGATTATCTGGGTGGACTTTAACTCCAATGACAAACATCTTATGAAGGACACACTGGGGAGACTTGACAGGCGGAAGAGGAGAATGCAATGTGAGCGCGGAGGCAGAAGTCTGAATACAAGCCAAGGAATGTCAACCAACACTAGACACTGGACAAGGTGAGAAAAAACTCTTCCCTAAAGCCTCTAGAGGAAACACAGCCCTGCTGACACCTTGATTTGAGACTTCTGCCCCCAGAACTATGAGAACAAATTTCTATTGTTTTAAGCTACAGTTTTTGGTAATCTGTAACAGCTGCCATAGGAAACAAATACAGTAAAGCAAGAGAAAGACACTGGAGGAGGGAGAGAACACAGGGCATTTGGGACACTGCAGAAGTCCAGTAGAGCAGGATCTAAGGGCATTCATGAGTGAAACCGGAAATGAAGTTGGGCAGACAGGCAGGAGGTTGTATTAGTGAAAAGCTGCTTGGTCTGAATGCACAGGGAATGCCAAAATACCAGTGAATGGACCAGACTGGCTGAAGGATAAGAATTATGGTCTTGAGCAATTTGAAGGAAAATTGGAAAGGGAGGAAAAATGAACAGAATGCAGTATTTTCTGGCCAGAGGAAGGGTCTATGGCAGTGAAGGGAAAAGGGGTAAAAGGGCTGGTTCTGGGGAATTTATACCCGAGCCAAACACAGGGCAGTGCCTTAGTCAGCTCGGGCTGCTGTAAGAAATACCATAGATTGGGTGACTTAAACAACAGACATTTATTTTCCCACAATTCTGGAGGCTGGGAAGTCCAAGATCAAGGAGCCCTTTCCTGTCTTACAGATGACTGCCTTCTCACTGTGTCCTCACATGGCAGAGAGAGAAAGCTCTAGTGTCTCTTCCTCTTCTTCAAAGGGCACTAATCCTACCATGGGGTCTCCAGGCTCATGACCTCATCTAATCCTAATTATCTCCCAAAGGCCCCACCTCCAAATACCATTACACTGGGGACTAGAGCTTAACATATGAATTGGAGGTAGGGGACAAACATTCAGTCCAGAACAGGCAAGGAATGTGACTATCTATCTATGGACTAGATGTGGGCTATGTGGGATAAAGAGTCAGCTGGGAGCTGTTCTAGGTCCTGAGAGAACCACCAGGGGGCAGCGGGGCTGCAACAGGGGAGACTGCTGAGTCTGTGTGGAGTGGATGATGGAAGGCCAGAGGTGGTAGAGGGGGAAGGGACAGGGGCCACCTGAAATGGTTGACAGCAAGCCCACCAAGCCAGCAAGGGAGAAGCTCTGAGTCCTAGGGGCTGCTGTCAGAGGGACCCAGCAGAGGGCAGGAATCCAGTTAAGTATCAAGAGCTGAGCCAGAACTTTCCTATGTCTTCCTTCTGTCTCTTCCCCTTTGCAGCTCTCACACTGGTGGGGTGCCCTGGGAGGGGGGAGTGCTGGGTGTGAAATGGGTGGGAAAAGAGAGCAATTGGCCATGCCCCTCTCCCTGAAGACAGGTGACCCACCAACTACTGTTCTCAGCTAGAAGACGGGGAGAAGTCTGGCATGAAGTCTGAAATGCTTACGGACATCTCAAATTAGACATTGAACCTTGCCAAATGAGAGTGTTTTGAGACTCAGAAGATTTGAGGACTAACTTTAAGCAGGAAAGCCACAGATGTGCCAAAGTTTCAGCCATCAGAGGGGAAAGCTTCCTGTAAAATGGCAGTGGGACCATGCTTGTTCAATGTACTGTTTAGACGTTCAAAAACAACGATGGATATTTCTTCTAAGAAATCCTAGTAGTCAATTTTTCCCTCAGAACCATATCAATAAGGTGGCAAAAGCCCGTTCTGAATAGATGCCAACCAATTCCCTAGTGCTCAACTGAGAATCACAAATCATGGTGTGATTATTTGTTTTCCTTTAATCATATCACTTCTTATTAATTCTTGGACAAAGGTTTATACAGAAGTTTCTAAAGCATCCCATCTGGTTCCATCTGTTTTCCCCAGTCGAGAGAGAGGTTTGTAACAAGATCAAACACAAACAAGCTAGGACTGGGAGCTGTGGGCTTGAAAAAGCGTTTCCACTCTGTTCACACAGCCTCTCTCTCTTTCCCCTTGCTTCACCACTTAATCTTTTGTGCTCGTTTTCTTCATCTGTACAGTGGAGATAATGGGTCCCACTTTCATTTTGTCACCTTGATGGAAGGATTCCCAGTTAGACTGAATGAAAATCTGACCAGTGATGCCCACTTAGGTACCTGTCTGAAGTGTTGTAAGAATTAATGATGGTCAGGAAAATGTACTGAAGATGAAGAGCACATCCTGAGAGAGAGCTGATTATTAAGTGTCAACGGATAAGTGTATTTTAATGAATATGGAAAAAACATCCAGCAAAGGAGCTTGGCTTGCTTGCCCTAGTACCTCAATGCCTTAGGGTAGAAAGGAATATGCATAATATCTGAGTAGAAAAATAAAAGCAATAACAAAACCTGACATTCCAAGACCATAAACCCATTAATAGTGAAATACTCTTTGCATTCTAAAAAATCCTGCTAAATTTTAAAAATAAAGCACTGATTTCCGCACCCAGGATGTAATGACTCAAGCAACATGTCTTGGAAATTTAGAATAGTCTATATAGGAAGGCAAAGGACTAAAGACAGAAATGTTCAGAAATAAAGCCAAAGCAAAGAGAGCAAGGATACTTTCCTCCCCAATTCAAAATGCAGCATGGGGCAGAATTCATTCTCTATGTATAAATTTGATAACTGCTTTTGTTTTCGGTCTTGCAAATAGAGATGAAATGGGGATCTGAATGTTGCTTGCTTTGAAGGATATTCAGGGAGCAGATGAAAATGCATAGCAAGTTTGATAAGAAGAGTAAGTTACATTTGTAAAGCAATAAGAAAATAACAAGTTATTTATGAATTTAAATATTTTTAGAGAAAGTTAAAGTCACTGTTTCCTTCCTGTACACTAATTATTTCAGGCTGTAAACCTTCCAGCGTATAGAGAACAGTTACATTATTTTGGCCCTTTCAATTTCTCTTGGTCTTTGTATCTACAAGGACAAGCTATTACAGTGTCTGTCTTTTCTTTTTAGAAGGCTCTGATTCCTTGTACACATAAAACAGGTGTCATAAGTCTATTTATAACATATTTAACTCCAAATATATTTTCTAATTCATATTGTTTATGTTGTAATACACCAGTCAGCTGTTGCTAATGTTAAAGCTAAGACATTTTATTTAAGTTCTTCTTATCTTTAATACCATATGTGAAACAGCTGGTGCTCTGTTCCTATAGATGAATATTTTTGATGATGATTTTTTCTTTTTATTCCTTATTCCCATGTGCTTGTTTATTTTTGCCCAAATGTTTATATTCTTCCATAGAGATATGGTCTGAGTGTATTTGCTGTGGTCAAAAGTGTCTGTTTTATACTTGATTCTGGAGGCAGGTGGGACAAGGAAGATAAAAGTAGGTGGAACTCATAACAGACTTAACCTTACTTTTTCTTTTTTTCACAAAGTTCAATTTTAGAGCGACACTGGAGTTCACAAAAACAGTCTCTATGACATTAATTCTAATTTCAGTAGGGTAATTTCGTCACCATTAAAAGCACGGGGAGATACTATTATAATGGAGAGAATATTCGGGGACCTCAGTTATTTAGGATATTAGTGAGAAAATTTAGAGTCTGTTCTTGACTTTCAAGTATTTGAGTCCTGCTTTCCTTAACCACTTATATCAGTAATGTGAGGTATACTATCAAAATTGGACCAAAATTTTATTTTAAGAGTATGTTAATGAGCTTTACATTTTATTGACAAAAATTCAAATGTTATTAAACAAGTCCTGAATCAATAACTAAAAAATCCCATGTTCTAATTTAAGAAATGAATTATGGCTTATATTTTTTCCTTTCAACTCCTCTCTGCAAGACACTAGAATGCTCTGATGTGTATCTCTCAAATACATCTATATTTTTAATGAATTCTTCCTTTTTACAAAGTCAGTGTCTCATCTTATTTGTGTTCACTTTTGTGTCCTCTGCAGTATCTTCCTGGAATCCTGTTGCCTGGAGACCACTCTTGAAGAACATTCACTGTGGTGGCCTCTTGGAGATTTAAGACTTCTAATAAGGAGTTGACAGAAATCATCAGCTTGCGACCGATCAAGTAACATTTTTTTTAAAGTCACAATAAAACACTTGTCTGGATATTACCCATTCAGGTGGTCCTCACAGCTAAAGTGTAGGGTGCAAAGGACAAAAAAAAAAAAAACCTTTGGAAAATTCTAAATTTTACAAATCCGTGCCAAAGGGAGATGGGGCAAAAAAATTAAAAGTCCACTTGCTTTTAAAAAAAAGAGAAAATTTCAGGCCCCCCCATTGCTTATCTATATTAATTTTCAAAATTATTCTAAAAGGCTCTAATATCTGTATTTTTTAGCTCTTGTTTGTCTATTAACATTCTCTTTAGTCCAGAGGACTTTTGAACAGCAAGTTCAGCGAAATGGCATGAAGACAATTGCAAAAAAAGTCAACAGTAAAGGAACAATAAATGTGGCTATAAGAATTCCATATCATACACACACACACACACACACACACAAATCAACAAAATGGAAAGGCAATCTATAGGATCAGAGAAAATATTTGTAAATAATATATCTGATAATAGGTTAATATCCAAAATATATAAAGAACTCATACAACTCAACAACAATATATATATATATATATATATACACACACACATATATATCTCCAATAAAAAAAGGGCAAAGGACCTGAAGAGACATTTTTCCAAAGAAGATATTCAAATTGCCAATGGGTACATGAAAATGTGCTCAACATCACTAATCATCAGGGAAACACAAATTAAAACCATCATGAGATATCACCTCATGCCTGTTAGAATGGCTGGCATCAAAAAGACAAGCTAACAAAAGCTGGTGAGAATGTGGAGAAAAGGGAACATTTGTCCACTGTTGGTGGGACTGTAAATTGGTGCAGCCCCTATGGAAAACAGTATGGAGGCTTCTCTAAAAATTAAAAATAGAACTACCATAAGATCCAGCAATTCCACTTCTGGGTATTTATCTGAAAAAAAGTTCTGAGACCTCTGTGGGCTCTCTACCTAATCTCAGTGGTTGCCCACTTGCAAAAATGACCCTGGGCCCTCATTTGAGCACTTGGCCGCTGGAAACTCTACAAGCAAATGAAGCTCATAATAAGCAGGGGATCAAGGTTTATAGCTAATCACAGAGAACTAGACTCATTTCTAGCATAATCCTTTTCATAACAATAACAGTGAGCTCTGAGCTTGGATTTTTCCACTTGCTGCATGAAAATGCAAAGACTAAAATAATGCAGCTTGGAAAAAAAAATCAAATAATAGCTATGAAAACCCTCAGCCCACAAGTTGCTGTGATTTTTCACTTGAGTACGCTCAAGCGTTCATTTTACTTTTGGCTTTAAAATTCACACTCAATTTTGACACAAGACATATGACTCAGCTCTTTACAGTACAAATCCTGTAAAAACCGATGACTCAGCCACCAGTTATATCAGCATATTATTGCAGTATTCAACCAAACATGCCTTATGCCAACTAGAGAGGGCTTTCAAGTTGATCAGGCAAAAATAGCAATGTCCCAACTCAGAGCATACGCTGTCCTGTAATAAGAATAAAAGAGCCAAATACAAACACTAAACAATGCTGTATTACTGAAATGTAATTTCTTAAGAAAATTGGACATCTTTAGTTTTTCCATTATTTGCTTGCATTCCTATACACTAACAATGAAAGATGAGAAAGAGAGATAAAGGAAACAATCCCATTTACCATTGCATCAAAAAGATTATTAGTTTTAGATAGCTGCTCTCTTAAATAAAATTTATTTTGACACAAATTTCAGAATTCAGATCCCCATATGAACCAAGAAACCAAAGGCTGATTTTTCTCAACACGTTTCCCTTTCATAGCCAAAGTATCCAGTGAACAAGAAAATGAGGTCAGCCCTAAGGAGAATGGTAATCATTTAATAACACTGGCTGCAAGCCAAAGAAGAGTTACAAAGATAAATCAATCTGGAACAATAGAACGCCAGAAAAAAAACCATAAGCCCAAGTTCAATATTAAAATATTGTTTATGTTCAACTTATCCAAAAAACTGCTGAAAGAAATTACTACATTTTCCTTCACAAACAATGTGACAGCATAATGCCACTTTCTACCCATTGAGCATCATAGGATGTTGGAATACAGACATAACATCCTCTTCCTTATGTGCCAGGCAACAGAGCCAGACTGGTATTTTGGAGTATTAATTCATTCAACATGGACTGAGCACTTACTATGTATCTACTATGCCTCTGTCTTAGGGGCTTGACATACAAAGAGTTGCCTCATGGGGGTGACAGATGTGAGTTCAAAGTCGCCATTGAAATAAAGTTACACATGAGGCACCCTGGAGGAGACATCAGGGAAGACTTCACAAATGATATAGCATATAAGCAGAGGCTGAAAGCAGGAGCAATTTTGCAGTTAGACAAGGTGAAGAAATATGCCAGCAGAGGGCATACGCAAAGTCACAGATGTATGAAACTGCTTGTGAGGTTTGGAAAACAACAAGCAGTTTTGTGTGGCGCAGCAAAAATTGCAATCTAGATGTGGTAAAATGCAGGCAAAAACTTGATGGTCAGGGATCTTTAAGTCCAAAGAGTTTAGCTCATTCTTTACAAGGAGGAGGGTGCCACACCAGATTTGTATTTTAGAAAGATGCTCCTTTAGCAGTGTCCAATGAGAGAATGGAGCCTGAGAGATGCATTAGGGGCTGATTCAGCAGTTCACAAGAGAGGGAATGGGGCTAGATTTGAAGGTGTGTTGGGGGAAGGAAGGGGAAGGGGTGACTTTGAAAGGTGTGTAGGAGAAGGAACTTTTAGAAATGGCTACCAATCTTTGGGTTTTCTGACTTGTACTACTGTGGTAATGGGGTTTTTCTGAACTGAAAACAGGAATACAGTGAACATAATGTCTGCAGTAGGTAGATCGGAGTGGGGAATGGTTTTATTTTTGGATATACTGAGCCAAAAGATGTCTTTTGTGTATCCAGGTGGAAATGACGAAGTAATCAGTTTGTGAGATCAATGCATCTCTGTCTAGGATGCTCCAAGTGCTGGTTTCATATGCTATGAAATTATATCTAACTCTTTTTGACAATTTACAGTGGAGGTTCAGGAGAATAAAGACTCTTGCAAGGGTTTCTTTGATAGCTTTATGGCAGTGTTTCAAATCAGGTCACTGCAGCCTAGGGTATCATTGGGAAACTTAGATGGAAGTCTGATTGTCATCAATATAGTCTGCACTGTAAGTTAGTACCACCAGTATTGGATTGGTGAGAATTAGTCAAGGATCATAACGACACATGAGTGAAGCCAGGATTATATTGCAACAACATCATCCATTGTAAATAACGTTTTAGTGTCATAAATATGCTTTTAGAAGACAATTCTTTAAAAATATAAATCAAACCATGTCACGACACAGCACCACACTTTCCAGTGGCTTCCAATTTCACTCAGAGTAAGAGCCAAAGTCCTTATAACAGCCCACGATGCCCTCTATAATGTGCTTATTTTTCCCCCTCTAACTTCATTTCTCATTACTTGCCTCCTCCTGCAGTCACTGCCTTTCAGCTACACTGGTCTCTTTGCTTCTCCTAAAACATCAGATGATTGAATAGTCCCTTTTGCCTAGGATGCATTTCCTGCAGATATCTGCATGGCTTTGAGTCACTGGTCAAAAGTTCTCTCTTAAGTGAGTCCTTCCTTGACCACTCAGTGTAAACACCTAAAGGCACCAAAACCGTAACCAATCCCTATCACCTCTCCTGCCTTATTTTCTCCATAGCACCGAAGAGCAGTTTTTGTACTTTCTTAAACATCTTAATTAGAGATCATGGCCTATTAGGACATAATGATAAAGTGATGATAGGAGCTGCAGAAAAGATCTAGATGAATTACGTTAGTATAGGCTGAGTTTGTGCCGTTGTGACAAGCCCCCAAATTTCAGTGACTAAATGAGAAAGTTTATTTCTTCCTTAACTGAAGTCTGCTTAAGTTAGGTGACTCACCACGACAGCTCTCCTCTATGTAGTGACTAAGTAATCCAGCCCCTTTGCATCTTATGGCTCCACGGTCTACACATATGGCCTCCACACTTGGACCAGCAATTGGGCGACAACATCAACCCTATGTTCCAAGGACTGATGTGTATTTAGGATCAGGTGTAACACTGGCCAACTGTCAGCTATTTGAAAAATCTCTTTGGAATGTATTTAGGAAGTTATCAAAATCTTTTAGTAGGTTTTTATAGATTTGGGTAATTCATGAGTACCTGTGTTGTCAGACTTCAAAAAGATACTGAATTTATAAATAATTATTTTGTTAGTACCTCAAGATCATTGATGATGATAAAATGTTAATAATGATAATAATGACACCTATTTGTCCATCTCCTCTATTCAAAGAAATGTTGTAAATAACAAATGTAATCTTTTAAATACATTTAATGCAAAATACTCAAAGATGTAGATTCTACTATTAAAATATGCTTTGGGTTCTCTGGAAAAGTCAGTGGACTCCTACAACATTACAGTAAGGGGAGTCCAAGTCACCTGTTCCAGTATCCTACCAAATTAATACATTGTCCTTAAGGAGAATTTCTTATTGACTTAGCATCCTATTTACTATCTACGAGAAAGTTCATTCCATTTCTATGTAGCTATATCTAATAGAAAAGTATTTCCCATATTAAGCATATATTTGCCTAGGTATGACCTCCACCCATTATTGTAGTTTAGAAGCTGTCTCTTGCTGCTAGTAACAGTACTGCACACACAGATAATAAACATTAGGAACATCTTTACTATTTTGTAAAGATTACAGATGGCTAGCCTGAAATGTTAAAGACTGTAAACCAGTCGGTATTAGGGTAACTAACATATAAAAATCCCTATGAGAATTTTCTAATTGAACCGTGTCGTGGAGTTTTCCTGCCTAGTCACTGGCCCACATAACTGATGTGATAAGCAAGAGAAAAGGATCCCATAAGGCCAGCCACAAACAGATACCCCCGGCCACGTGCTGGAATGCAGACAGCATATCTACAATGAAATAAAGCTTTCTGAAGCAGAAGGTAACTGAACCAAGATGTCTGACACCTGCTGAAGTGCTGGCTTTTCAAATGCAGAGTAACAGAAAGCATGGTGAATTTTGTAAGATGTTTTATGTGACGCTGTGATAAAATAGGACCAGGATATCATAAAGTGAATGCTCCTTTGTTTCCTCTTGCCGACAACTTACGCCACTGCTTTGACTCAAGGGTTTGGGTCCCACCCTCCCCCACTGTTACAACCTTGAGAATGACTGCTTTTCTCCTTTTATTCTCTTTAGACACTTCTGCCATCCTCTTTTGTAAAAGACATTCAGAGAGCTGGTCACAGTGCCAGGCTGACGGTCATACACCGTACAGTCATTTTGGAATAGAGAGTGTAGAAAAACAAAGTCTAGGTCAAAAGTCACTTTCTACATAGCAGTTCAAAAATGTGTCAAAAAATAGTGCACGCGCGTGCGTGCGCGCACACATACACACACACACACAGCTTGATCTATGACAGCAACCTCAGAACTAGCCTCCTCAAAAAAAAAAAGAAAGAAAAGAATTGGTTTCCTATCTCACATCTGTCTCTTATCTAGCTTTGACAGTATTAAGCTTGTCTTTAATAAACACCACCAATGGCTTTCCATATGGCCACTGTGTCTTACAATCCAGGAGTATCATTCACATTGAGTCTATCTCAGGGTTGGCAAACTATAACCTGAGGACCAAACCTGGCCTGCTGCCTATTTTTGTAAAGCCTATTAACTAAGAACAGGTTTTCTTTTACATTTTAAAATGGCTGAAAAAAATCAAAAGAATAATTTTGTGAAATTCAAATTTCAATGTCCATAAATAAAGTTTTATTGGAGCACATCCATGCTCCTTTGTTTACATACTGTCTTTGCCTTCTCTTGAGCTACAGAGGCAGAGTTGAGTAGTTACAACAAAGACTACATGGCCTGCAAAGCCTAAAATATTTCCTATCTGGCCAGATAAAACAGAAAACGTTTGTCAACCCCCAATGTGTAAGAATGGGACCTTGTGGAGTTGGGCAGTGCATAGCCTGTATGGCTGTATACTACAGCCTTGATCTCTAATACTAGTCCCAGACCAGATTCTCTCTAGCCTTCACATCACTACTTACCCTTTCCTTGGTACCTTTTGTCTGTTTATGTTGCTTCTTTGTTCTAGCTGCGTGCTTCTCTTTGATATCTAACACTTAGAACCCAGCTCAAATGTCGTTTTCAACATGGCAGTTCAGAAATTTGTCAACCTAATGTGATTTCTTGTATGAATTCTCGCTTCTCTGACACACTTACCATATCCTGCCTTGCACTGTGCTTAGTCATGCACTTGTCTCATTTTCCTTACTCTATTATATGATCCTTAAGTATAAGACTTGTACTCATCTTTGTACCTTTAAGAATGGTGTGGATGTGGACAGGCCTGGTACAGATCCCTGTAGCCCAAGGGACTAGTGCCAGGAACCACCCCAGGGCTGAGTACACATGCAATCACATACTTCCTTAGTTGCAGGGTCCAAGGGAAATTCCAGTGACATGGCAAAAGACCCAAGTCAGTGCTCTAAAAAAGCTTCTGTGGGGAGGGGTGGCTCAGTTCCATAAAAAACAAACAAGAGCTTTGAAGGGCACAAGCCGAAGACCCAATCCAGAAGCAGGTGATCTCACGCTGAAGACCAGTCAGGCCCTAAACTTGGGTGATGTTCATTATAAATAGCAAGATTCTATTAACCAGAACACGGTCCAGGGCAGCAGAGACAACAGAAAAGAGAATAAAGTGGGGGCTGTGGAGTTTGACAAGAAGATAGAGACTTGGTCTTAGAAAGACTGGGGTTCTGAGGAGGTGACTGGGCCAAAGGCCAAAGACAGAAACAACACTCAAGATCAGAGCTGAACTCCTACCAATAGGGTGACCGAGCTGAGTCCCAAATATTGGGTAGGGGCTCCTTACGTTACTCCTGCTTAGGTTTATCTTTTTTTTTTTTAGGGAATTGCCCCATCTTATTATTATTTTTTTAAAATATATTTATTTTATTTATTTTATTTTTGGCTGCGTTGGGTCTTTGTTGTTGCACATGGGCTTTCTCTAGTTGCAGCGAGCAGTGGCTACTCTTCGTCGTGGTGCGTGGGCTTCTCATTGCGGTGGCTTCTCTTGTTGCAGAGAATGGGCTCTAGGCGCCCAGGCTTCAGTAGTTCTGGTGTGCGGGCTCAGTAGTTGTGGGCTTGTGGGCTCTAGAACGCAGACTCAGTAGTTGTGGCGCATGGGCTTAGTTGCTCCGTGGCACGTGGGATCTTCGCGGACCAGGGCTCGAACCCGTGTCCCCTGCGTTGGCAGGCGGATTCTTAACCACTGTGCCACCAGGGAAGCCCAGGTTTAGCTTTAATTCTAGGATCTATAGAGCAGGAAAGCCTATAAAGAAGGATTAAGTGGCCCTAGCTCTGGGGGAAGACAAGAGACATAGAGGAAGGAACAGAACAGAGCCTGGAAGGGGCCATGGTGGGAGGGAACAAACTTTTCTTTAGCACTAACCATGCCCCAGGCCCTGTGATGATAAGGCTTTTGCTTACAATATCTCATTTAACATGCACAGGAGCTCTGCAAGGAAGCAGCATTATCCCCATTTTACAGATGAGGAAACTGTGGCTTAGAAAAATAAGTAATTAGTGGAGCTGAGATTTGAAGGCACATCTAAGTGAACCCAAACCAATTCCCCCTGCTCCCCACCACTACGTCATGCCCCTCAAATAAATATTTACTAAACGTATAATGAAGATAGAAAAATTATGAATGGACAGTCTTTTTTACAGTTCAACATGGTAAGTATGATAGTACTAATCTTTTTTCCCATGTTTTCTCTAGTTTCTTTCCTTGTAAGTTACACAGATTTCGTCTCTTTTATTACTGGCCCACTGGACTCACAACTCATGGATTTTCTGTGTCCCATGTACAAACAGGTACATACAGTAATCTAAGAACATGCTGGTTGCTCTAGGTTTCTGGTTGCTTTGGATTTCTGGCCTTCCAAGCCTTTCACAAACTAGTATATATTTCCTTTCCATGATTACTTTATTGTGTTCAGTCCTCTTGGGCTACTTACTGTCTTCCAATCAACCACTGTACACCTTGTGCCCTCTATGTTAAATGTTACCTCCCCAATATAATCTGCCTTGATCTATTTATTCAGAAATGATCTCACACGCTCTCTCTCCCACTCTTACATTTCTTTCTATACCACTTATGTGATTCTATATTTGATCTGAAATAATACTTGTGTGCCTACTATAAATTCTATGAACTTTAGAGTTTATACAAATCTTTTTATTCCCCACAGTGCCTGATAGTGTCAGTCATACAAAAGAGGTGTTTAAAAAACTATAAGTACTAAAGAATAATGTGTAAATGAAATTTCATGTTCTTAGGCTCCTCTGTGTAGGCAATTTTCCCCTCAGAACTTTCTCTCGCCCCCTTATTTTTGACTTGGTTCTTTCCAGCTAAACAGTCCTTTCTGGTCACTGGAATTCTTTAGAATGAAGCAGTTGTATGAAATAGAAGAAGTTGGTACTGAAGGTAAACTGTAGATTTTGTTTTATACCACTTGCAAAGCCAATGTGAGGATCTGATTCTAAAAGTACTTTCCACTACCAATAGTATGTACAGGCCTATGGTATACAATCTGTTTTTCAAAGTCTTTAATGAAATACACTGATTTGCATCTTACGATCACATACTTCCAAGAAGTCCTACTTAAATAACTGCATGATTTCTTTTACTACATAATGTATATAATTCTGACACTCTGATCGTTCACAAGGGCCCTTTGATAGCCGATTTGGATTAGAGGGCAAAACTTATATCTAAGGCATTTAACAAGCATATTAAGGGAGACTTTTTTCTTCTCATTTGATAAATATTAATGCATTTATTAATGGATGACCAAAGACTAAATTATGAAGAAATAATCTTGAGTTTGTAGTGATTACAAGAAAATTCACCATTATTGAGGCTAAAAGCATGAAATACATATCTTCTGAAAATTGCAGCTTAAAAATATTGATGTCAGGACACCAAACTAATGGACTGCTGGATGATAAGTTCTCTAGTTTTGATAGATTTACAGAGGTTTCCCCAGATATAATTAGTCTTAATTATCTCTGCAAATAGACAATAGTAGCTGTGTCTATTATATATGATAATGGTTAAGCATAAAGCCACTTAATGGCCTCTAGAATACGTTATATATTTTAGGGGATATTTGCTTCAAAATTCTTTGCTTAACTTAACATTATTCTACAAGCTAGTAAGTAATAAAGGGATTTTAGGGAATAATAAAAGAAACGTTTAGCCAGGATTTAAAAATTCACTAGAATAGTCTATCCAATTATAATTTTGACTATGATGAAGGCTAAAAATATGTACCTATGAATAAAGTGATATACAAGGAAGAAACAGAACACCCTATGCTAGGATTATCTGAACCTATTCCTTCAAGAATCCTTTTTTTATTTTACTTTTCATGTTATTATATACAGTTTTAATACAGTATTACTTCTAATCTTTCAAGTACTGCTGTCAGATAAACCTAATTATTTCCCAGAAGTGGCTTGCAACTGGAAGAAAAATGCAGCAGAAAATGTATTCATCCATGAGGTATATTTAGTTTATATAAAATATTTTTCTCTTCATTCTTTTTTCTAAAATGAGAAGATTCAGAGAGATGAGGAATCAGATATATTGACAGAGGTTGGAGGTCAGAGGGTGTGGTAAAGGGGGAGCCCAGACAATTCTTCATTAAACATCTAAGAGACCCCAGAAGATTTCTAAACAGGCACATACAGGTATTTCTTGGGTACTGCTATGGACTAATATTTGTGTCCCCTCAATATTCAGATGTTGAATCCCTAATCCCAATGTGATGATATTTGGAGGTGGAGCCTTTAGGAGGTAATTAGGTTTAGATGAGGTCATGAGGATGAAGCCCCCATGATGGGATTAGTGCCCTTATAAAAAAGACCAGAGATCCGGCTCTCTCTCTGCCATGCCCTCCGTCTTTGCAGCAATAAGGCAGCTGTCTGTAAACCAGGAAGAGATCCCTGACCAAGAGCCCAACGATGCTGACTGATCTTTGACTTCCCATTTTCCAAAACTGTGAGAAATATTGGTTGTTTAAGCCACCCAGTCTATGGTATTGTGCTATAGCAGCCTGAACAGACTGTGACCTGAAGGTATATTGGTATTCCTCTCACATGGCCCCGAGGTCTTGGCCCACAACATCACTGAATATTTGTGTCTCAGTAACTACACAGCCATGATGAAGACATTGGATCCTTAATAAGGAAGGGCTGACTTCAAATGGGGTGGAGCCACTCCCTGAGCATTTGGGAGGGCAATGCTGAGACAGCGTCTGGATCCTGAAAGCAGAAATCAGCTCCTATGTATCTGCAGCCATCTGAGATCCAGACTTAGACGCCTGACATTTTTGTCCAGGACACTAACTTCTTTTTTTTTTTTTTTGCGGTACGCAGGCCTCTAACTGTTGTGGCCTCTCCCGTTGCGGAGCACAGGCTCCGGACGCGCAGGCTCAGGGGCCCTGGCTCACGGGCTTAGTTGCTCCGCGGCATGTGGGATCTTCCCGGACCGGGGCACGAACCCGCCTCCCCTGCATCGGCAGGCGGACTCTCAACCACTGCGCCACCAGGGAAGCCCCTTAGGACGCTAACTTCTTGAACCTACTGCTTTAATCTCTGCGGAAATTATGCTACTTTGTTCTTTGTAGCACCATACTTTACGGCGATCCCAGAGAGCACATCTGCCTAAAGTTTAGCCTTCTGATACACAAACCAATGGTTCAATTTACTTCTTGCCAAGTGATTACCTTAAGAAAAGTAAAGGGCCCAAGATGAGGATATCACTATGAGTTTAAAAAATATAGGCAGTGATGTACATTTTTGGAGTATCCCTGAAATCCTTGTAACAGATGTCTTTTCTCCCAAAGTTGAATAGACTGGTAGAACCATCCCTGCTTTATCACTCAGGCCTGTGATCAATGGCAAACATTTTAATATAGTTCCAAATGTTAGAGGTAGTCAGTTAGTATTTGAGCAGGATCATGTCTTATTCATTTTTCTATCCTCAGAATAAATTAATATGTAAATCTTAGGCTGTACAGCCAATCGTTCATTTGTTTGATTCAACAAGTATTTATTGAGACCCTACTATGTATCAAGCCCTATTTTAGATGTTTGGAATGTATTATCAAATAAGATACTCATCCTTAAAGATATTACATTCTGGAAGGAATGGGGGAAAGACAATAAGCATAATAAATAAATAAAGTATAAATATTGTCCGAATGTATTAAATTCTACAAGGAATAAAAGAATAAGTCAGCAGGATAAGGAGAATCAAGAGAAAGGATGCAAGTGAATTGAGATACAGAGACTTGAAGGTGGTGAAGGAGTGAGCCAAGACACCTGGGCAAGAGCATGCCGGGCAGATGGCACAGCCAGAGCAGGAGCCTAAAGCACATCTCATATATTCAGGCAAGGAAGTCAAGGTAGCTAAAGTTGAAAAATAGTAGGAGGCGAGGTCAGACGTCAAGAGGCCGGTCTTGGAGCGACTTGTATGCAGTTTGAGGACTTTGGCTCTTATTCTGCATGAAAATGGGGAGCTGCTGAAGGGTTTTGAGCAGAGAAGTGACATGAGTCAACCTTAGGTTTTTCAAAGGAATCAGTCTGGTTGCTGGATTGAGAAGAGACTGTCAGGAATGAGGATATAGTAGGGAGATGAAGTGAAGAGGCAAAGCAGTAATCCAAGTGAGAGGTATTTTTAAGAGGTTAAGTCAGCAAACTTGGTCCCCCCATGAATTAACCTATCATTCTCTGTAGCCTAGACTCAAAGTACTTTATACATATACTAATGAAATCTAGTTACATAGATACAGTTCTGCCAATAAATTTTCCCCCGGAGATATGCTCAGGTATTTTCTTAATTCTTAAATTTTGTAAATCAGTGGTACACTGAATGGACACTGAATTCAATAACAATTTCCAATAAAAGCCATCAGGACTAACTTATCTGAAAGGAACATTCAAATTCACATCAATCAATAATAGCAAATAATGACCTCCTTCAGTTTGTTTTAATTTTGACCAAGGAATGGAATTTCCATCTATGTTTTTTAGACATAGTGTAGTTTATTTTATTTTATTTTTTTAACATCTTTATTGGAGTATAACTGTTTTACAATGGTGTGTTAGTTTCTGCTTTACAACAAAGTGAATCAGTTATACATATACATATGTTCCCATATCTCTTCCCTCTTGCGTCATCCTCCCTCCCACCCTCCCTATCCCACCCCTCTAGGTGGTCACAAAGCACAGAGCTGATCTCCCTGTGCTATGCAGTTACTTCCCACTAGCTATCTATTTTACATTTGGTAGTGTATATATGTCCATGCCACTCTCTCACTTCGTCACAGCTTACCCTTCCATCTATTTTTTTAAAAAGAATTTCTGATGGACTGCTGCCTCTGTTGAACTCTTGAGTGTATCTCATTCCAAAGAGAATAATCAACAAAATATTGTCTCATCGGATGCAGGATATGTGCTATACTTTTCAATATACCTACCCACATCTCATCTGACATCACCTCGGAGTCAAAAACAGGACCATCATATTTCAAAGAAGAAAACATGAAGAGACAGAATAAAATATTTGCTCATGTTTAGGAATAAATTATGTCCATTTCTTTAGTGGGCTATGGTAGCATATATAATGTTTTTCCTCTTTAATGGAGCTCCTTGTTAGCTGTTTTGTCCTTCAGGAAAGGATCTGTGGTGGTGTGGATTGAAAAGGTACCCTGTCATCATTGTACAAATGAATTCTATCTGAAGTGAAATTCACCAACAGTTTCACATTGATGTTGTATTGTCCTGTGTGGTCTTCTGTCAAAGCTCTATGCCATTGAGAACAAAGCACATTTAAACCAACTGTAGTATTAGACATACACACTATGAGAATTGTAGTGTAATAATTGACAACGTGGGCAATATTCCAACTATTGAGAATATTTGCTGTATATTATTTTTAAAAAGCTCACAGAAGAGTGTATTTTAGTGGGCCTGGAAGCCTCTAAAATTATTTGCAAAGTTGTATATTGATGTGAATCTGTTAGATGACCCAACAGTTTTGATCACAATTTCAAAGCACCTGTTATGTCACTCCCCCTCAGGAAAAAAAAAAAAAAAGAACTTAAGACACACTGACTTAGAAAAATGCACAAATAGTATTTTTTAAGGGTTATTGATATATCAGGAGAACACTCTCCCAATCTGTGAACAATTTACTCACAAAATTCAGTTCTGCTTTGATTGAAATGGACCTTTTGCTTCCACATCTTGATTTTCTGGAGAAAATATTTTATTTTACCTGTTATAATTTTTCATACTGGAATAGACCTTAATTTATTTCAGCCAATATTTTTGGGTATCCATTACACATTGGGAGATATAATGATGAAAAAAGATAAAAAGACCATGAGAATCTCACAGTCTATCAGGAGAGACATAATAGACACAGCTAATGATCATATATGGTGAAAAACATCATTCAGGAAATGAATTCAAGGGCAGTGTTATCCCTGGGATACTGAATTCTGCCAGGGATTACTGGGACTGGAAAGATGAGTAAATTTTTCTAGGTACAGGAGGAGCACTAGACTGTCCTGGGCGCAAAGAACAACAGGCATGAAGGTATGGATGTTCAGTTTGGTGGGAACACAGGCTAGGAAGGGGCTTGGCTGAGGAGAAATCTGGGAATTTCAGACCAGACTGCAAAGAGCTTGGGACCATCATAAGTGTCTAGACCTGTGTATGTAATGTGATGAGGAAGCATTTAAAGGGTAAGAAAAAAGAGAGCTATAATCTGGATTATTTTAGAAGTCTCACTCTGGTGGATGAAATGAAGACAGATTGAAAATAGGAAGCCAAGACATGAAAACAACCTAAATGTCCATCGACAGAGGAATGGATAAAGAAGATGTGGTATTACATATACAGTGGAATATTACTCAGCCACGAAAAGAATGAAATATTGCCATTTGCAGCAACATGGATGGACCTAGACATTATCATACTAAGTGAAGTAAGGCAGAGAAAGACAAATATTACATGATATGAACTTATATGTGGAATCTAAAAAAAACAATACAAATGAACTTATTTACAAAGCAGAAACAGAATCACAGACATAGAAAACTTACGGTAACCAAAAGGGAAAGGGGTGGTACAGGGATAAATTAGGAGTCAGAGATTAATAGATACATACCACTATATATAAAATAGATAAACAACAAGAATATACTATATAGCACATGGAACTATATTCAATATCTTGTAATAACCTATAATGGAAAAGAATCTGAAGCTGTACACCTGAAACTAACAAAACATCGTGTATCAACTATAGTTTAATAAATTAAAGAAAATAGGAGGCTGGTGGGAAAAAAAGATAATTTGTTAAATTAATAAAAGAATACAGTTGTTCCTGCCTCTATTTTAGAAATTCAGAAGTTTTCTTTTTCTAACTTCCTTCCCAATTACATTGATTCTACCTCCAAAACGTACACAGAATCTGTCCACTTCTCTTTATTCCTGTGCCATTATCTGAGGAAAAGCCCCCATTCTCTCTCTCCTCTGCCCCTGAGATAGCTCCAGAGTTGTGTCTCTGCTTTCTCTCTTGTCCCTCACAATTCTTCACATGGCAGCAAATGACCTTTAAAATAAAATACAAATGAAATCATTTAATTCCCTATTTAAAATCCCCACTACACTTAGGAGTCACATCCAAACTTCTGACTGTGGTCTGCCAGGCCCTACGTGATTGGACCCATGTCAACATGCTCTGCATCTCCTTCTCATTCCCTAGGACCCCTGCATTGGGTCAAGATGCTCCAGCCACACCCATATTCTTCCCATTCCTGGACCACTCCAAACTTTTTTCTGCATGAATCCTCTTCCTGAAATGCTCTTGCCCTTCACCTCTGCATGGCTGACTTTCCAGGTTCCAGACCAAATGTCCCCTTGTCAGAAAAGCCTTGCTGACCCTCATTCTAAGGAAGTTGCCAATCTCATTACAGCCTTCTGCCTTTAATAAATGTTTTTGTGCATTCATTTGCATGTGTGATATCTCTACTCTTCTCCCTCTGTGCCCCCACCCATAAATGCTAAGGCAGAGAAAGACAAATATTACATGATATGAACTTATATGTGGAATCTAAAAAAAACAATACAAATGAACTTATTTACAAAGCAGAAACAGAATCACAGACATAGAAAACTTACGGTAACCAAAAGGGAAAGGGGTGGTACAGGGATAAATTAGGAGTCAGAGATTAATAGATACATACCACTATATATAAAATAGATAAACAACAAGAATATACTATATAGCACATGGAACTATATTCAATATCTTGTAATAACCTATAATGGAAAAGAATCTGAAGCTGTACACCTGAAACTAACAAAACATCGTGTATCAACTATAGTTTAATAAATTAAAGAAAATAGGAGGCTGGTGGGAAAAAAAGATAATTTGTTAAATTAATAAAAGAATACAGTTGTTCCTGCCTCTATTTTAGAAATTCAGAAGTTTTCTTTTTCTAACTTCCTTCCCAATTACATTGATTCTACCTCCAAAACGTACACAGAATCTGTCCACTTCTCTTTATTCCTGTGCCATTATCTGAGGAAAAGCCCCCATTCTCTCTCTCCTCTGCCCCTGAGATAGCTCCAGAGTTGTGTCTCTGCTTTCTCTCTTGTCCCTCACAATTCTTCACATGGCAGCAAATGACCTTTAAAATAAAATACAAATGAAATCATTTAATTCCCTATTTAAAATCCCCACTACACTTAGGAGTCACATCCAAACTTCTGACTGTGGTCTGCCAGGCCCTACGTGATTGGACCCATGTCAACATGCTCTGCATCTCCTTCTCATTCCCTAGGACCCCTGCATTGGGTCAAGATGCTCCAGCCACACCCATATTCTTCCCATTCCTGGACCACTCCAAACTTTTTTCTGCATGAATCCTCTTCCTGAAATGCTCTTGCCCTTCACCTCTGCATGGCTGACTTTCCAGGTTCCAGACCAAATGTCCCCTTGTCAGAAAAGCCTTGCTGACCCTCATTCTAAGGAAGTTGCCAATCTCATTACAGCCTTCTGCCTTTAATAAATGTTTTTGTGCATTCATTTGCATGTGTGATATCTCTACTCTTCTCCCTCTGTGCCCCCACCCATAAATGCTCCATAGCAAGCAGGGAATCTTGATTGGATTGTTTCTAGCTCTGTTTCTGGCAGAATGTCTAGTGTGGTTCTGTCCAATCCAGTAACCACCAGCTACCTGTGGTGTTTAAATATTAGTTAAAATTAATTAAAATTAAATACAATGAAAAATTCAGTCCCTCATTTGCACTAGCAACATTTTTAGTGCTCAAAAGCCACATGTGCTTATCATATTGGACAGAGCAGAGACAGAACATCTCCACCATTGCAAAAGAGCCAGTAAATATTTGTGGAAAGAACACATTGTTGAATGGGAAATGCAAAGTACTAGCACCTGCTCAACTTGACCTCATTGTAAGTGGCTACTCATTTCACAAAAACTAATCAAAACTCTGTATCTTACTCAAATAAGAAAAAGAAAGAAAAACTCTGTAAGATTCTAGTATTGTTACCTTTAATATGTAAATATCCAACTGTCAGGGACTGAATGCTCGTGTTCCCCCAAAATTCATTTGTTGAAGCCCTAACCCCCAATGCGATGGTATCTGGAGGAAGGACCTTTGGGAAGTAATTAGGTTTAGATGAGGTTAGGAGGGTGGGGTCTCCATGATGGAATTAGTGTACTTATAAGAGGAAGAGACACCAGAGCTTCCTCTCTCTGCTATGTGAGGATACAGTGGGAAGATAGCCCTCTGCAAGACAGGAAGGATGTCCTTAACCAAGGACCAAATCTGCCAGCACCTTGATCTTGGACTTCCCAACCTCCAGAGCTGTGAGAAATAATGTTTGTTGCTTAAGTGAGCTGGGCTATGATATTTTATTATCAAAGCTCAGGCTTATTAAGACATCAACACACAAAGTTTTCACCAACATTTGTTGCTTTGGTTAGCAGGGCCTCAAAGCAATGAATGTTGGCAAAAACTTTGGTGTCTTAGTTCTAAGATCCAGATTAGACAGTAAGACAAATAAATGCACACACATTTGTATTCCACTTGGAGGTTAGGGGTTGCCTATACTTGTTATGTTTTAACATTTCATATTCTGAGGGTTCCTTTGTGTTTTGGGTATTCTTAGAGCTCAAACAATGTATGTATCTGTATATAGTCCGTTTGACATTCTTATTCTTTAGCCATTTTATTTCTTAAAATGTAAGTTTGGACAGAAATTAAATGCAGCTCAGTATCATTAAAAAGTGCGTACACTCGACTTGAATCCAAGAGGTTATTCAAATTTGCTACTCTTGAACTTAACCCAACAATTTCACAGACAGCTTACATTCAATGTTTTGGTCCCTCCAGTCATTAGCTGATGTTGTGGAAAGCAGAAAGAAAGATATTTGGCCCATATATATATAATCCTTGTCTCCTTTCCTCAGCAACAAACTCTACAAGACATTCTGAAACAAAGCAGTGTGTGGTGGAGAAATAAAGGCTTAACTGAGGTTTAGGCAGTTCTGTTGGATTCAGATGCCTAGAAACTGATGGTGCCTGACCATCAACCTGGAAGTCGGCAACCCAGTGATGCCTTGCTCCTCCCCACCTCCCACTCTTTCTCTCACTCTCTTCGTCTCCCTCTGTCTTTCTCTGTCTCTCTCTTTCCCTCCCATTCTCCCCCTCCCCCTCCCCCAATCCTTCCCCTCTCCCCTTCTTATTTTCTGTAATTTTTAAAAATTTTGCCAGTTTAATATTCTGCATAAACATACAGAGGGTCACTCAACAAACAACCATGTACCCATCACCCAGAATAAAATGCCATGAACATCGTGTCATTTTCCCTCAGACAGTTTTCTAAGAAAATAAATAATTGCAGATAATGTCTATGATATATCCTTCCACAGTCTTATTTCTTTATGTTTTTCTCCAAAGACAACCCTTGCTATGAGGTTGGGCTCTAGCTGGGCCAGATTTTCACATTTTATACTTTTTAAAAGATATGTATCCATAAATAATAGAGTGTTTAATTATTAAAAATTTACTTATGCATATTTTTCTACAAGTTATTTTCTTTTACTCAAAATTGTTTCTTCTTAACCACTGTGCTTATTACATTGCCTGAATATCCCACAATTTATTTACTTTTTCCCTCCTTGATGAACATTTTGGGGTTTATTTAGTTGTTTTTTTTCTCTCATGACAATAAGACTCCAAGAAACATCTTTGAATATGCCCCTTTCACCATCTGTCAAAGGTTCTACCAATTTATATTCCAATTAGTGGTGCAGAAAAGATGTTTTTTATCATTTCCTTTCTTCTACTTTCTTTGAAACTCTATCTCTGTTTTAAGACCTCCTGAGCTGAGTGCTTAACTCAATTATTTTTAATCGTTTTAAGATTATATATTTTTTTCTAAGTAGTTTAGTTTGCATTTCAGAAAACTCTGTAGTACCTTTAATGCTATTAAGTTCAAATCATTTTATAATCTCCAGTAAGATTCTCTCTTTAACCCAAAATTTACTTAGGAGTGATGCTAAACTTAGGTTGCTGTATTTTAACTACCTTTATGTGCTTGATATTTAACTTTAATTGTACTTTGAGTGGTTTGTATGACATTATTTCTTGATATATGTTTAAATTTTCTTTGTACTCATACTTTGTAAATCTCACATATAGTCCTGAAGGGAAAGTAAATTTTCTGTTTTCTAACATATTCACCTGTGTTCTAATCTTCTAGATCTTTGTATATTATATGTCTAAAAAGTCTACTAGTTTCTGAGAAGGGTGTTAAATCTCCCATTGTCATTACAGGGCATTATCGGTTTCTCTTTGTAGTTCTGTCACCCTTAGTTTTATATAATTTAAGCCTATGTTGATAGATGCATAGGGGTAGGATTGTGTATCTTCCTCATGATAACTGAAATGGTGCACTGTTCCTTTTTTCCATAAGTCTCTTTATAAAATGGAGCCTTTTGCTTTCAAGTTTGCTTAATAGTGCTCTTTGCTTTAAAGATTTTTTGCTGATTAAAATTATAATGCTAAGCTTTCTTTTGATTAATACTGGCATGATGTATCTTTCTCCTTCCTTTATATGCAAATATTTTTTGGTCATTTTTTCTCTTGTAAAAATCCAATCATTGGATTAAATGAAAAAAGTCCAACCTAAACATCTCTGTCCTTTAATATGAGTTAGTCGATTCACCTTTATTGTGATTATGATAATTTGGGACCTTTCTATTGCATTATTGTGTATGTATGTGTGTGTGTGTTTATAATCATGGTTCCCCTTTGCTTTTTCCCCTCCTTTTCATCGTCTCATAGGTTGGTTAAATTGATTCAATGTATTGCCTTTTTCTTGGTGCTAGTTCAGAAATTCTATTTTTATTCTTTCAGTGGGTTTAACATGTAGAGCTGGCATAAGTAAGTCTAAAGTTAATTCGTGTCTCCATTCACTTTCCAAACTGTGCAGAGATTGTATCCGGAAATAGAGACCACACAGTGGTTTAAACAGGGGAAGTATATACATAAAGAATTATTAAGGTTGATAAAATAATGGCTATAAAATATATGGAAATTCTATATGGTATGCTAGGGCTGAGGGAGGGTACCCAGGAAGGACAGACTGGGAAAGTTTCACTTGCTGGAGGTGTACTTCAGTCCCTGGACAGCAGAGAAGTTTGTAATTTGGCCAGAGGTGGTCTGCAGTCACTGGGCAATGAGGAGGCCACCTCTGGAGAGCAGACTGGGCCAGATGATCAGAAACCAGGGACTGGGCTTGTAGAGCAAGTGGGAATTCTATGGGTGCTGGTGGGCTGCATGGGCATCTGCAGAGAGAGTGGAGGTTTTGTGGGAATGCTCTGCCAAGTAGGGGGCCTACATTAGAAATCCAGGTACCTGTGTGGGCAAGAGAACTTTAGTGCAGGCAGAAAGCTCTCAGGGCTCTGGCTTCTGTGGTTAAAGGCTCCCAGAGAAAGGTTATTGTCAGGCCAAAGCTGCAGAGGTATTGAGAGATCTTGCATTCTGGATGGGTGGCTGGAGCAGAGCTCCACCTTATGTCCTCACACCCACACTGCTGACCTCCTCCCACTTCCATGTACTTCCAGTGCCCTCTACTGAGAAATCTTAACATCACACTCACTTTATAAGGGCAAAGCTTAAAGGAATTCCACCTGTTCTCACAGAGAATATATTGAAGGGTGAACTTGGAGCTAAGAAACAATAAATTGATAACCAACATGGGAAGATTTTAGAATATTCCCTCTGTCATCTCCTTTCTGGTGTCCCTTATAAATTCCTCCAGACCGTCTTCCAATTCACTAAATCTCTCTTCAACCATACACAGATCTTATTCTATGAAATTTTTCTTTTATGACAATGCCACATTATTAACTTGCAGGATTTCTAATTATTTCTTCTTTCCCCTACCTTCCTCCCTCTCCTCCTCCTCCTTCTTCACCTTCTTCACTTTTCTTTCTGTTTCTGTCTGTTTTTCTTTGTTGCTCTTCCAAATTTTTTAATGGCCTTCCTCATGTCTTTGAGACTCTAAAATAATATTTATTCTGAACCATTTTCAATGGCTCTATCATGTTATTTTATTGCAGCTATTTCAGCCTCTCTGATAGGTGGGTGAGCTGACCTTAGCTTCATAATAGCCTGCAGGTTCAACAAGTTAGTCTGGTTTCAGCCCCAGCTCTGTGGTCCCCCCAATGAGTACAGAACTTTGGAAACTAATTCCTAGACATCCTTGCCTGCTTCCCTGCTGAAAGTTTTCAGCACTGACTAAACATCTGTGTATTTCTATTCATTTTTTTATCCGTGGAGCTGTTTATTTTATTTCTGAGCCCTATAACAACTTTTAAATTTAAAAATGTTATTCTAGTGTGTATGTGGAATATTTAATAAGTGAATTTATAGCACTATATTAAATGGAAGCTTTTCCTTTTTTTGAAGAAATCCACTTATTCATTAAAGCTATTCTAGGCTCTCTGACCCCCTTGAACATCTATAATCATTGCCTACAGTTTAAAACCATTTCACTCTGCTAACTTTGTAGGTGTTTTATTACCTTGCTGAAAGTTAACTATAGGCAGCTGCTAATTTACTGCTAAACTGTTTTACAAAAGTTACATTTTAACCTCTTATTGTAATGTAAAAGCTACTTCCATGTTAAGGTCATGACAGCCATTTTTTTAAACTATAATCATTAAAAATTTTTTTTAAAACTTTTTATTTTATATTGGAGTATAGCTGATTAACAATGTTGTGATAGTTTCAGGGAGGGGAGTTTGGGGAGAATGGATGCATGTATACGTATGGCTGAGTCGCTTTGCTGTGCACCTGAAACTATGACAGCCATTTTAAATTATAATTTATTTGATGAATATGATAATCCCCACTATACTTAAAATAATTTATAGGTGTTTCAAATGAAAAAATGAATTCCAGTCCCAACTTCAGGATTCCATGAACATATATTCCACCTTGGTATCCTAGTGTTAGGTTCAGAAAACCAAGTTCCCATCTCAGATCAGCAATCTAGCCATCCCTGCCTGTGTCCTCTCCAGAGGCTTCAGCCCTGACACCTGTGATTTTCTATTCCTGTTTTTTGTCTGTGGAGATATTTATCTTCTTTTTGAGTCCTACTACAACTTTCTGTTAGCTGAGGGACAGTGTAAATCCTCTGTAAGATTCTTTACCTCTTTGGCTCTTGGTTTTTATTTGTTTTCATATTTGATGTGGTAGAACAATTCCTGCCCTTACTTCAGGGTTCTAGGTATTAAAAGAAATAAGCAAGGTGAAAGTGTTTTAAAATCCAGGAACCTCACTTAGGAACACATCACATGTCCTCCAAACACTATGGCCTTGTTAATTCTCAAACTCTGCCTGAGGCCAAGCATTCCTATCCCTGTATAAAAGAAGCCAAGAGTTCAGGTCAATCACTCATAATGAATTAGACAATAAAGTAAGTTGACCCTAAAGGTGAAGAGGCTCTGGACTCCTCTAGGTTTTTTTCTTGCAAATATACCAGTGTGTTCATAACATGAAGGATCAGATGTCAGGGAGTAGCTGCCCTCAAGTAACTCTATTCTGCCAAGGAAACATATAATAGTACATTTAGAGCAAATTAGAGCCGGAGTAAAGGCCAGAAGCACTGCCAGTTTTCCTCTTTTCTTTCTCCACAGGTCGAAATACTACCAAAATAAGTAGTCCTGTCATTAAACTGGGGCTTAGAATTTGAAATTAACCAAATTTCTGAAATTTTATGGCTTTCTATTTTGTTTTGTTTTTGCAGGCATGAAGTTTTGTAAACTCAGCATATTTTAATTATGTAAAATAATCCAGTCTACATAACCACATGAAGTCAAATCACTTATTTTTTCCCAATGAATGTTGTATAAACCTTGAAGTTTAGAAGGCCAACTGAAAAAGAAGATCTAATAAGTAACTTTTTATATTCTCCCTAAATTTAGGAATCTTTCATTATATAACAATTGCTGGTAGTTGAATAGATCTGTTTTCATCATGAAGTAAAAATGGCCTAAGTTGGGATGAATATACTGTTTGATTGCTGCTTCTGTACATTTCTTTTATTTTGCATGAATATGGCCAGATGAATCATATACAAAGAAAGCTCAGCTCCTCCAGAACACTGTTATTTTACAAAGAGTTCTGCTGCCAACTTCAAAGCTAAATTCAGGTTTGAGGGATCAGAATCTTTTACAGGTCCCAGGAGAATATTTTGTTCAAATAATATAATAGCTCAGTGATCAGAAGTTCTGTTCACCTGTTGGGTCTCCAGAAATACGATACTCAACAAAGTCAGAGGTACTGAAGGTTAAGGCATTATTATTACCTTTTTGGGAAAAAAGCTCAAATTATAGAGTGAACTGTTTTATAAAAACAGCACATAGAAAGCTCAAGAAATAAACTCTAGCAATCGTATAAAGAAAGGATCAAGGAAAAAATTCAGCAACACTTAAAATGAGTAAAAATCCAGAAATGTTCTGTTAGAAATCTGGTCAACTGTCATTCGAAAACAAACAAATATCATTACAGAAATGCCATTTTGACATAATAGAAATAGGAATATTTTATGCCAAAATACTATCATTTTGATTAATAGCTAGATTTCTGCTTTCAGAGCCAAAGGTTAGCATTTAAAAGCCTTTGGTTTCTTCATAGACATCTCTTGTTAAGTAATATTTTCCAGAAATTTGTTGATGCAATTTTGGAAAGATCTTAAAATGAGGAAAAAAGTGAAAGTAAAATCTAAGAATCAGTTCAATCTGTTGGGATGGTACCATTATTTATATACTCAGAGAGAAGCGATTTCCTGATCAGAAATCAATTTGACCTGCAGTTATTGAGGCGCTCAGTTACTGATTATATGTGGCCATTGGAGGAGAAAATGTGCAAGAGAAGAAAGAACATTGAAATAAATCTCTCATGAGCCTTTTCAACAAAGGCTTTTCTGGGGCAGGCAGGCTAACACTAAAGTTTTGTTAGTTTAGTATCTATTTCACACACATCTCGTCCACTATTAAGAGCAAACAAAGGGGCATAGGTGAGATTAAAACAATTATTGAGTCCTTCTCAATGACACTCACAAGGACACCTCACATATATAACTTATTTCTCACAACAGTCCAATAGATGCATATTGTCATTGCCACCTAACCTAAAGTAAGGCTCAGAAGGGCTTATTAACTTGCCTGAGGTCACCTAGTTAACAAGGGACAGAGGTGGCAATTTTTTTTTTGACAATTTGAATAGAAATATGCTTAGTTCAAAACCCATCATGTGTCTATCACATCAGATTTTCTTACATATGTTCCCTTTGCATATTTTTAAAAAGGTGTATAGAGTTTTATGAAATAATTGAGTCTCTGATAAACTGGATATAAATTACCTTATATAGATTGAGCCGTATATTAACTTATATATATGTTAAATACATATATTTTAAATATAAATGATCGCTCTTGGCTTTGCCTCAATCTATGCAAAACATGGTTTTGCTGGAGCTAGCAGCAGCTGTTAGCACGATTTGGGAGCAAGAGCACAGTATTGCAGGCTTGGAGGATGGATAGACCAATAAGCATGGCATGTCCATACCCAGATCCTGAAGGCACAGGGGAACATGGGTTGCATAGTCAAAAACAATATCATTAGTCTCTATTTCACTTAATTAAAAATCTCAACTATAGATAGGTAGCATTGTTTTTGACAGAGGTCACTGTGGTTCAGTGCTATTGGATTTTATGTTATTAAAACAAACAAGTTTGTTTGCTAGAATGATTGAGGGGCAGAGGTGTATTTGGAGTGGCTAAGGAGTTAACCCTTAGACATATGGTAACGGCGAATCTTCAAAATGAAGGAAACAAAGGTTCTTCGAAAGCTCTTTCTTGACAATTTTATATTATTGTGCCCAACCCGTCATTTCCAGTGACAGTGATGAACTGTGTAGCAACACTAATATTTATCAACAGGAATGCTGACTTGCTAGTGTTGGTGAGCAATGCCATAACTGTGGTAAGTAAATAACCAGGCCTTCCTTTGGAGACCGGAGCAAACCCAAGCTCTAGGGTTCGGGGTGTGCTGCGAAGCTTAGATTTGTCAGCCAGTTTGCCTGTATTTGTGTGTTATGGAAGTCGCTGGAGTTGAAAAACTGCTTATGGAATCCAAGCTGTTCATAATCAGCCTGCATGCATGATTGTTTCATTATAATAAAATTACTTTTTTTTTTTTTTGCAGTACGCGGGCCTCTCACTGCCGTGGCCTCTCCAGTTGCGGACGGAGCACGGGCTCCGGACGCGCAGGCTCAGCGGCCATGGCTCACGGGCCCAGCCGCTCCGCGG